>NC_056751.1:578427618-578446610 GCF_019279795.1 Protopterus annectens | reverse complement strand
AACGCAGTCTATGAACACCTTCAGGAATGCATGGATCATGCAATCCCAAATAAAACCAAGACCCAATCCTCCAAAGGCAGACGTCCTGTCTGGTGGACCCCAGCCATAGACAAACTATACAATAGAAGCAGGAAGCTACTACATGATAGAGCAAAATCCCGAAAAGGGGAAGGCATCTCTGATCAGTATTAGCAAAAAACTACGGGCACTCATAAAATCATCTAAGGCCAGCTTCGAGAGAAATATTGCACAGGACACTAAGGATAATCACAAGGCTTTCTTTAGTTATGTTAGGAACCTGGGTGGGAATTCCCAGATATGCTCAGAATTAGTCCAAAATGACAAAAAATACATCGAACCCACAGACATTGCCAACATCCTAGCTGACAGGTTCAGAGCAAACTTCTCCCCCCCCCCGCCTCCCCACCAAAAGGGCAAATATCTATCCCAGCAGAATGCTGCCCCCCTGACATCTCAGATGCTCAGGTAAGAGCCGCCCTCTCCAAAGCAAAAAACACAGCATCAATGGGACCAGACTGTGTCCCAGGCTGCATCCTACGTGAACTCCAAGAAGAGCTAAACCCAAACATAAAACTACTGTTTAATCTCAGCCTTTACTACAGGGTACGTACCCAAAGAGTGGCGTACAGCAACAGTGGTCCCTCTCCACAAAGGTGGTGCCTCAACGGATCCTGGAAACTATCGCCCCATAAGCCTGGTCTGCAAAGCTATGGAAAGTTTCATTATGGACCTCATAAATAAAGATATTGGGGACCTACAGGCACTGGATCCTACCCAGTTTGGCTTTGTTAAGGGCAAATCCTGCCTCTTAAACCTGGTCGATTTCTTTGAAACAGTCACCAGACAACTGGTGCCAGAGCCATGGCCTCAAGCTAAACGCCAAAAAGTGTATAGCCATCCCCTTTGGCAAAAACAAAGTGCCCACAAATTACCACATAGGTGGTAATCCATTAAGTACAGAAGAAGTAATTAGGGACCTGGGGACCCAAGTTGATAGCATTCTCTCATTTGACAACCACGTGGCCAAAGTGGTTAGAAAAACATTTTATATAGCCCACCTAATCATGAAGGGATTCACATCTAGATCAGAGGAGGTCATCGTGCCTCTTTACTCATCCCTTATCAGGCCCATAATTGAGTACAATACCCCTTTTGGGATGTACCTTACCAGACATCTGCAGCAACTGGAAAGACCCCAAAAGTACCTCACTAAGAGGATCAAAGGGCTCAAACAGATGCCATATGCTGCCCGGTTAAAGAAACTCCAGCTCTACTCATTGGCATACCGCCTGCTCAGAGGCAATCTGTGCCTGACATATAAAGCCATGTCCAACCCGGAATTAATGGACATGCTGCACCTCAGATAATCCAAATCCCATCGAGCTACGTGCTCGAGAGACTTGAATTTCAGCACTGAAATAAATAGGACATGCTGGAGGGACAGATTCATAACCCAGAGGCTCCCTTCCCTCTGGAATAAAATCCCAGTCCAGGTTAGGCAGAGTCCCTCATTGACTCTCTTCAAGAGGAATCTTGATGAGTGATGGGAGATCGTAGGTTTACCCCGGGTATCACTTCTGTGTCACTGTTAGACAGAGGCACAGTATACTAACCTCGAAAAAGGGCATAGCAAAATTAATTTAAAATGGGTGGCGAAAGCCAAACACACTCTTTCTAGGCTTATGAATGCCCTAGGGCAGATAGCCTAGTATGAACCTATGAATCCAAACATGAGCTTAAATACTTCCATTTGATGCTAATGGATTAAGGAGAACCTGGAATCAGGAAGTCTTGAAGGCACAGTAGCTACTTAATGTAAATGTCTGCACTTGTCACATCCTGTGACTGCAACTTTTCAACAATTTTTTTCTTACTTTAGCTGAGAGTTATGACAGTTCAGCCATGAACACTGCACGTAACTTTACACTAGAAAGGCTGCAGAACAAAGCATGCAGTAGTCACCCCTGTTCCAAACTTACCCAAGTCAACTAGTGCTTTGTAATACTATAGTATGTCAGTACTTCCCACTTCAAGTAAAATACTGGAAAAAATAGTCTGCAACCAAATTACAGCTTATCTACATTAGTACCATTATGTGTCAAGGAAGCAACATGGATACTGGTCTGGACACAGCACCGTAACACTCTCTCACAGATGACATCCTATCCAATATGTACAAAGGCTACCTCACAAAACCCTTTGATCTAACTGACCATATCTTACTGTTTGACAAATTAACTGAAATAGGCATTAGTGATTATGCAAAACATTGGTTTCTAGATTTTCTCACCAATAGATCTTTCAAGGTGAAAATAGGCACCACCATCTCTGAAACAGCTCCTCTTGTGAAAGGAGTCCCCCAGAATTCCACTTGAACCCCACTTCTGTTTTCCATATTTATCAACATACTCTCATCTGATATCTCTAATTCTTCAAGCAGATTACATGGTCATCTACAAGTCAAACAAATCCCACTCTGTTATACAAACTCTGCTCCAAGATGACTTCCAAATCTTCAACCATTGGCTAATAGGCCAGAAGCTTTTATTCAATCCCTCAAAAGCAAAAGCAATGGTATTTGGAACCAGCCAAAAACTAGCCAAAGCACCCAGCTTCATTAATGTTTAAGATGTTAACAGTGCCATCATGGAAACTAGCACATCCTTCAAATATCTTAGCATTTGGCTAGACCAATGTCTTAAGTTTCAACTACACATTTAAAACACATGCAAAAAGATCAAAACACTACTTTTCTGGATGAACAAGCTATCACCTCTCCAAAGCTATCATAGGCAAAGGAGTACTCTTATTTCAACTGAGATATGGGCAACCCATTATAGTTGCAGCCTCAAAGAAAAATGCCACTCCCTTACAAACCATCTCCAGTAAAATCTGCCTGTTCATTATTAACTCCTCCAATAATGAACACCACTGTCCAGCTCTTGCTAAAGCTAAATGATTACCAGCACATTTGAGAGTCAACCTTCAGCTAGGATGACTAATTCACAAAGCCTTTTCTCCTGAGGCATTGTGTTATCTTAGTCATATACGTTTCACCAAAACCCTCACATATAATCTTAGGAGTATCTCTCAGTCATAACCCAGCCTAACTCCAAAAACTGAACTGTATTGCACTGAGTTTGCATTCTCCATCCTAGTACCTAAACCAAGGGACTCCATTCCTTTCTTAATCCATGACGTCCAGAAGTACTCAGATTTCAGATAACAGCTCAAGAAACTTCTTCATCCAAGCAGAGTGCAGCTGCACTCACTCAGGTCACGTTACGTGAACACTGCAGCTCTCTCATACTCCTTTATCCCTGTTTCATCCTTCCTTATCTCATCTTGCCATCCCCTTACTTACTGCCTCTCATTCATCCCATTTCTATCTTCTCCTTGCATCTCTCTCACACGTTTTCTCCTTTCTGTACCTCTTAACTCTGCATGCCTTTCTTACCTTTTCTCTGTTTTCTCCCCATGGTATCTTTTCCTGTAACTATTCTAGCATGCCTCTTCTAATGTCTTCATACTTCTCTATATTATAATATGCTACTATCTCTGTAGCATCGCCATCTACGGCATTATGGCTACATCTTATCCATAAAGCTCTGCTAAGCATAATTCCATTTTTTCCACCATATTTTGACATATGAAACTGCTTCTTGAACTAAATGATGTCCTTCTATTCATATTTTGCAGTATTCATAACAGTAGGGAGTTGCTGCATGCAGCGTCATCTTCCAGCCAGTATACCAAAGTCTTAGCTTCAGGAAGGTATGTGTGACGTCCCTTGTAAGGGCTATAAACCAACTTAAGGTGTAAAGGTGACGTCTGCACACACCCTCCTCAGAATTTTCTTGCCGCAGTGAACGCCGGACTCATGTTTGCCAGTTCCGAAAGCAGATTGCATTTTGCAACGACCGTTAAAAGTCTCCAAAAAGTCTCCAGACCAGGCGACTGTTCTGACGATACAGATAAGTGCCCTATTGTTTTTTTCATTACCTGTGATTATTGTTAAGTCTTAAATGTCAGCTAGGAAGGGGAAGTGCAGTTGGAGATAAATTCCCCATAAGGACGCAAACGAGAAGTGCGTGTTTTGCTTAGGCGAGGCCCACAACTATATGTCCTGCCCGATTTGCAAACCGTTCATACCGAAAACCCATCGTAGCTGTCTTGCCGCACTTAAATTGCATTTAGAAAATGAGAGACTCTGGTGTCTTGCACTTGGTATGGAAGAGGGGGTAGGCCCATCCAAACAGCCACTGAGGAAGAAGGCCAAGAAAGTTAGGCCGGAATCCCACGCTGCTCCTCAGGCGTCCAAGAAGGTTCTTGAGGCTGATGAAAGCATGGTATCTTCCCAGACATCTGTTTTCCAAGCCAGGCCCAGGACCCTCAATGGAAGCTGGGGTGGCGGAAACTTATAGTATGCCCGCTGAGGCTGCTCAGCCACCAGGTCCTGATGCCGGAGGGGAACCATGGCTCAGTCTTTCGGAGGGCCTTGCTCCTTCACTTCCACCCATGCAGACGTCTGCTCCAATTCCCACCAGTTACTCCCTTAAAGAAAAAGCAAAAAGTTAAACACCCTGAAACCCAACCAGTTCCTGGATGGGAAAGTTTTTTTCTCAAAGCCTTTTTCAGGTCTTACAAACACACCAGCCCCACTCATCTCTACCTACTTTACAGGTGTCAGAGGAAGAATACTCCTGTTCAGATGAATCTGTCTCCTATGAATCCCAAATAGAATTCCCAAAGGATTTCATCACCCCAGAGGAGGAAGACTCCATTACTCCTGAGTCTCCGGGGAAGAAATCACCTTTGGAGACTCAATCTCCATTACGAGGGAGAATTTTAAATGGCAGGCATCTGAAGTATCTGACACCAAGAAAAGGTACTTCGACCTTTTACAAATGAATCAA
Organism: Protopterus annectens; assembly: GCF_019279795.1. Lineage (NCBI taxonomy): Eukaryota > Metazoa > Chordata > Ceratodontiformes > Protopteridae > Protopterus > Protopterus annectens. The sequence goes on along the minus strand of NC_056751.1, from coordinate 578,441,673 downwards.
TTTTCTCCTTCAGCAATGGCCCCCTTGCTACCTGCCTTCCAAGATGCCTTCTTGGCTGCTTTTCTATCCCCTGACTCAACCACCAGCTTCCAAGCGACCTAAGTGATTCTACAAAAGGTCCCTCAGGATACCCAATATCTCTTTAAGAACCCACCAGCAGACCCAGCAGTTATTGCTGTCTCTGCTGACAATTCATCTAGGCAACAACCTTTGACTGCTCTTTATCCCACAAACAAAGACAGTAAATTCATGGACAGAATAGGAAAGAAAGATTATACCTCCTCAACACTGGCTATTAGAGCTCTCAACTACCAAACACATATGGCTAGATATGTCCTGGATACCATTGCCAAGGCCTCCTCATTACTATCTAAGGCTCCAGATTCTCCCGTTAAAGCACAAATAAATACCCTCCTCTCCACTGCATCCCAAGTAACTAGGCACTCAAAGTACAGTTACGATGTTGTGGAAGCCTCATCTAAGTCTGCTGCATCTGGATCAGCCTTCAGGTGATACTCTTGTGTGAGACTACAAACACTACCCATGGATGTGCAAACAAAATTATTGGATGCACCTCCTAGATAACAAAGCTCTTTTTGGACAATCCTCAGCAGAACTCCTATAAACCCCTTCAAGGAAAGGGTAAGGAACTGCAAAACCTTAAACAACTACTAGTGTTTCCTATTATAAGGTACCATAGGAAGTACCCACAAAAGCCTTCCTTTGTCAGAAGGCAGTCTTCTCACTCTGCTCCACAGTCTAAAGGATGCAGACAAACTCTAATCCTAGATTTCCAACCAGTTCGTCCACTATGCCCTTTCGAAGCCAGTCTGACCCCACTCCATACCGCCTCCTCTGTGATTATCCACCCTTATACCAAAACACCGCACTTTCCCTCCATCTCACCCTCTCCCTTCCCTCCTGGCAGATAATCACATCAGAACAATGGGTATTCCCCATCATTCATTCAGGCTATTTCATGACTTGGTGGATGCTACCCCCCCTTTCGTGGTATCCCTCAACCATCTGCAAGCCAAACCCACCTTTTTTCCACCTATCATTCAACAACTTCTAGATCAAGGTACCATAGAACAGGTACCATGCCATCAAAGAAGCTTAGGCTTTTTTCCAGAATGTTTCTGGTACCAAAGAAAAATGGCTCACGTAGACCAATCCTAGACCTATCCTTTCTAAATCTCTTTCTCAAAGTTCCCAGTTTCAAAATGATTACTTTACCTCTGCTCTTACTACTCATTCCAACTCAGGCTTTCATGGTAGCCCTGGATTTGTAGGATTCCTACCTTCACATCCCTATTCACCCAGATTACGGGAAATACCTCAGATTTGCAATAGGCCCTTGCTATTTGCAATTCTCTGCCTTGCCCTTTGGACTCTCTACTGCTCCCCATGTCTTCACAAAGTGCCTTGCTCCAGTCATTGCCCACTGCAGGACTCCAGGTATCCAGATATACCCATACCTGGATGACCTGCCCTTTCTTAATCAAGGCCGTGCAGTACTCCTACTTCACCTACAACATTTAATCTCCACCCTATCTCAGCTAGTGTTCACCATAAACCACGAAAAGTCTCACCTGATCCCCTCCCAAGACCTGGTTTTCCTGGGGTGCAGGATCAGAACAGACATAATCCTTCATTCCAGATCAAAGAATCCTAGAACTTTAATACTTCCAAAATCTTCTCTCACACACTTCCTTGCCAGCTGAAGAAATGTTATGAGTTGTAGGCCATATGGCATCACTCATACCCATGTTGCCCCTGGCAAAACTCCACATACGGAAAATCCATTGGGTCCTGAAAAACTTATGGTGCCAACACTCCCAGCCCATGGACACCCCCCTCCCCTTACTTCAATGTTTGAAGAAGGAACTCCAGTGGTGGATATCAGCTATTCAACTCAACCAAGGGACCCACCTTCAGGTCCCTATGCCCCTCCAATGGGTCTCCACAGATGCTTCCGACCTGGGGTGGGAGGCAGTGCTACTTTCAAATGAAAAACAGCTCTCTGTGCAAGGTACTTGGCCCAACCCAAGACAGAAGGACATATCAACATCAAATAAATGAGGGCTTTACACTTGGCTCTATTAACCTTCAAATCAGCCCTCCAACCAGGAACCCAGAAAGTAATCACAGACAATTTGATGGTCCTGTGGTACATAAACAAGCAGAGGGGGTAACAAAGTCCTACCCACTCCTCAGCCTAGCAATCCAGAGCTGGAAACTAGCAGTATCCCTCCACATTTATCTGGTAACTGTTTATATCCTTTCAACAGAGAATGTCATGGCAGGCTTTCTGAACTGCACTTCAGCTCCAAGTCATGAATGGATGCTTCACAGGGAAGTATTTCTGGACATAATCCACAGGTGGGGTATTCCACAAGCAGATCTTTTTGCCTCCGCCCACAACAGACAGATGCTCAAATTCTGCACAAGGAGTCTGCATCCACAAGTGAGGAAAGTGGACGCCATCTCCTTCTCTTTGCAGGGAATGTACCTTTATGCTTTCACCCCCTTCACCTTCATTCAGAAAGTCCTTTTGAAAATACAGAAGGACACCCCAAAAATCCTACTGGTGACCCCCTTTGGGTCAAGACAGAATTGGTTTCCCCTGTACTCCTACTAGCCAAGGGCAATCACCACAGGTTACCCTACAGAGTAGACCTGCTCACACAGGACAGGGGATCCCTACTACACTATTAGGTGAACAATCTGAAATTAACCTTATGGATGATAGGGTTTTGATCCCCTACAGACACGTATACTCGAGGACATACTCCATGTTCTGCAGAAGGCCAGAAAACCTAGTCCCAGGAGAAACTATGTATCCAAATGGTATAGATTTTCCTGCTGGTATCAATGGAATAAGACAGGACCCTCTGACTACCTCCATACCAATGGTCCTGTCCTACTTGTGTAAGCTACTTCACTCGGGACTAACATACTCATCAGTCAAAATGCATTTATCTGCCATCTCTGCCAGTCTGCCTATCACCCCACCTCTGGCTTCTAGACTAGAGGTTAAACTTTTTCTCAAAGTGGTTCTTCACATCAGGCCTCCCGGGAAACCTATACTTTCCCCTTGAGACCCGAACTTCGTACTAGAAAAACTTAAATTTGCCACCCTTTGAAACAGCCCATTCAGTGTCCCTGAAGCTTTTCACACTAAAAACATCTTACTAGTGGCACTTACATTTTCCAGGGTCTCGGAGATACAAGCTCTCATGGTTACCTCCCCCTACCTTGTTTTCCACAAGGACAGAGTTGCTCTCAGGACCAACCCTTCCTTCATGCCTAAGGTGGTTAATGAGCTTTCACTAAACCAGACTATTAACCTACTGGTTTTCTACCCTCAACTACAAAACTCCTCAGAAAGAACTCTCCATTTCTTGGATGTCCACAGACAACTGAGGTATTACCTAGACAAAACAAAACCTATCAGAAAGTCAGACCAACTTTTCATCTCCTTCCACCCGAGAGCTCTAGGGAAGGCATTCACCAAGCAAACCATCTCTTCATGGATTTCAAAATCCATTACCTTATGCTACTCGTACCATGGTAAATCCCTGCACTGTCAAGTCAAACCTCGCTCCACCAGGGCAGCTGCTTCCTCAGCTGCTTTTTTCAAAGGAATTGACTGCGCTTCCATCCTGGAAGCTACCACTTGGATTTCTGTCCACACATTTACCAGACATTACAAACTGGACCTATTCTCTAGAGGTAGGGCACAGTTTGCCAGGTCCTTCCTCCAAGGACTCATTGACCAGGGAACCCAGTCCTCCACCCAGAACCATACCTAAAGGCTCTGGTACTCTCCCTACTGTTATGAATACTGCAACATGTGAATAGAAGGGCGTAGAATAGTTGTGTTAGAACTTAACCATAACCTTAGATGTCCTCCTCTTCCATGTTGCAGTATTCAGTCCCCCCCACCTACCCCTCTACCTTACCAGATTACATACCATGCTGACTTGTGGGGACATAACCCTTATATATCCCCCAGATCCCCACTAAACACAAACATCCTGCTACCTTGACTCTAGCCTACACGTAATTCTCAGGGCTTCCTTGGGACCCATCTACCCACAATAGTACTACTATATGTGGCAGTTCATTCTGAAGAAGGTGCCTGCAGACGTCACCTTTATACCCTACGTTGGTTTATAGCCCTGACAAGGGATGTCACACGTACCCTCCTGAAGCAAAGACTTTGGTATACTGGCCAGAAGGTGGTGCTGCAGGCAGCAACTTACTACTGTTATGAATACTGCAACATGGAAGAGAAGGACATATAAGGTTGTGATAATTTCTTACACAACTATTCTTTGTAGCATATTCTTGCATCTTTAAATATGTGTATTATATATATATATATATATATATATATATATATATATATATATGTGTGTGTGTGTGTTTGCTTTTTTTTAATAGCATATCCTTGTATCTGTCAATATGTTTTGTTCATTTCATATGTGATCTTATTCATCTGCAACTGTGTCTGCAAATGGTCCATTGAGGTTGTTGCACTACTCTGGTAAACAAATATAAATAAAATAAATAAATAAATGCTGAATGCCTCTCAATTTTTATACAGTTTAGTAACAGTATGTGAAGTTTGAAAAACTACAGTCTTCAATTCAGTAATCAGTGCAGAACATAAGTGTTATGGTGTAGGAGAAGGAGATACAGCATTGTACCTGTGACAGGTGCTTTGTCTGTCTCTGATATTCTTCCTACAGGCACAGTTATTGTCACTATGCAGCCACAGACAGATTAGTGTAAATCTGCTCATTTGTGGGGAGACATTTAAAATGGAATACAGCAGCTGAGAAAGAAGGCTTAATTGTACTGGATATGAAGTGAATCTCTTCAAAAATATGGCCAGGAAGCAGTCTGAAGTGATATTACAGACCAAATGTAATTGTTGCTTTTCCCAGTCTCATAACTTTCAGTCATTTTAACTGGAAAGGGGCTCTTCCTTTGGGCAGATGTTTGAAACGTGACATACACCACCTACAGCCTGATATTTTGAAAGGAGGTAAGGATAATGACTTATAGTTGAAGGTGCTGAGTTCTTTAATTTACTTTAGTCAGTATTCCCGAGTATTGTGAGCTGTTGCCCAGTGTCCTGTTCCACAGGCTACAGTAGGACATGTTAAACTGTCTCTCTACCATGTACCATTCCCTCAGTCCCATCATCTTTGCTGTTTCTGAGATTAAATCTGCCACAAGTAAAGAAGCTTGGATCTCTAATTAAATATCCCACACCTTCCAGCACAGAGTGAGCAATATGCCAGCATTTTATTCATTTTGGAATAAATGGGAGAGCTTTTTTAATACAAAGTTTTGTCATCCTGCCCACATGATCCTTGCACTTTTGACTCTACCTGCCACACCACCTCTTCCACACCTTGGTCTATCTGCTTGCTCTTCTTCATTTTCATAAACAACCTCCCACTTGATGTACATTAACTTCAGCTCTTACTATATGATGACTGTAAGGCGAAACACTCAAAAAACACATTTTATTGTCCTTAGAAATTCAATAGTGAGAGATATGGATGTCCCACTCACCAGGTTGGACAAGGAGAAAGTCACGGTTAGCTGCCTGTCTATGCCAGTTCTCGTCAGATCCCCCATGCACTCAGGCCTGTTAGCAACAAGTACCATTATGACTCTGTCATGGTTCACATCGGTATGAACAGCGACGTACTTCACTGGACTATATGAAGAGAGACATGGTTGAGCTCTCGAGTATGTGTCCCAGGCAGGTATGTCCCTAGCGTTGAGCAGCATACTACCCTCACCTAGAATGATGCAGTATAAACAAAAAATGATTGATTTCAATAATTGGCTTAGTTTTTGGTGTCAATTCAAAGGCTATCCAGTTCCTGTCAACCCGGGATACAGTTGTCGACAAACCTCACTGCTTTGACAGAGATGGTTTGCACCTGGCACCTCTAGGCTTTTGGCTACTGGCAAAGGCTCTTAATTCCCCCATAGTGGCTTTTTTAGTCAAGGTTTCGAAAACAACATTACTGATGTGAAATTAAACAATCAGAACAAAATAAGGAACATGCTGCTAAATGGTTGGAGTTTAAACCAAAAACTGCACTGTCTAGAAGCACTTCTGTCATTAGATGATGTAGATGTCTGTTCATTCACAGAAACCTGGTTCAAGACCTCAGAGAGTACCACGGCTGTGCACGGCTACAATGCCTTCCATACCTTTAGACTGCAAAATGAATGTGTGAACACCAAATGAGGTGGTATTTCACATCTATATCATAACATCGTAGATGCAAAATGGTGAACGCTCACAAGAGTGAAAATGCCGAAACTTCAATTCAGTATTGTGGGGATCTGCAACCCCGCTAAATATATATTCCAATTCCAAGATAGCACTACAGTGAGCAAAGGGCAAATATCCCAAACTTCACTGTACTGCGATCTGAAAAACGGACCCTCGACATTTCGGCACATTCGCTGTTGTGCCATTCAGCATTTTGATTTTATGATAATATGATATAGATCCGGTATTTCTATCGATATTAGAGGTAAATTCACCTCCCATCTAGTTAGACTGGACAACTCCATGAAGTTACTCCAAGTATAGGTTATAGTGAGTAAGACCCCCATTCAAGTCATAGCCAGTTATAGATTCACGTCCATGGGTCATGATGCCCATGAAGCCTTCTTAACCAAACTGGAGATAATCCAAATTTTGCTGAACACTCTGGTTATGGTGGATTTCATGTATCCCACCATCAAATGAGAAACCTATGCTAGTCCCATGTCACTAGTGCAAAAGTTCCTTGACTTTAATTCAAATGCCCTGAAACAAATTGTTCATACCCCAACAAGAGGAACAAACATTCTAGATCTGGTCCTGACTAACATGTCAAACGGATGCACTGCCGCAACTGTTGGATACTCATTTGTTAAATCTGACCACAAAACCGTCACTTTTGAGCTGGCACTAACAGAACTCATAAAGGGTGAAATCAGACTAAAAATTTCACCAAGGCAAACTATACTTTCCTAGGCAACAGTATAAATGCATTCCAAGCCCCCTTCCCAAGCTGGAAGTGGTAACTATGCCAAAGCTTACATTAAAGTCCTGTACAATCACTTGCTTAAGTGTATAAACTCGGCTGTACCAGAATGAATCAAAGTAGAGCCCCAAGTAAAAAGAAGCTGCCATGGTAGTCATCCATCATCGACAAACTTTATAATAAACGTAAAAAGTTGCTGTCCAAGAAAACAAAAGCAAGGTCCCAACATTGGAAAAGCACCCTCCTCAGCCTCAAAAGGCTAATAAGACAACTTGTCAAATCCTCTAAGGGCTCCTTTGCCAGAAACTTAGCAAGTACAGCCAAGGATAATCAAAAGGCTTTTTACAGCCACATATGTAGCCTAAAAAGGTAGGCCCAAAGCATATGTAGAACTAGTGACCAAAGGTATCACACACACTGACCCCACAGAGATAGCAAACTTGCTAATTGATAGGTTTAGCAAAAAGTTCACTCCCTTATCCCCTCCTAACTTATCATAAACCTTCCCCCAATCTCCCCCCACCCTACATATCTGAAGAGCAGGTCCTTGAAGCCTTGCCCAAGGCAAAAAGCACAGCCCCTATGGGACTAGACAGCATCCCAGGCTTGTCTTCTAAACAGGCTGAAACATAATCTAGCATCACCATTAAGTACTTTTTCAATCATAGCCTGACCACAGGCTTTGTTCCTGCGGAATGGATAACAGCAACGTTTACTCCCCTCCATAAAGGTAGCCTAGCAACAGACCCAGGGGAATTACAGACCCATAGGCCTGACCAGCCTCATCTGTAAGGTCATGGACTTTATCATTAAGAACCTCATAAATAAAGGCATAGTTAACCTGCAAACCCAGGATCCTACCCAATTCGACTTCATCAATGGCAGATCCTGCTTGTTAAATCTGATGGACTTATTTGAAAGTGTGACCAGGGCCATTGACTATGGCAAATCTGTACACACCGCATACCTTGACTTGGCAATCCCAAATTCAGGCATTACAGTTAAACTTAGAAAACTGAATGTAGACCTCTTCCTTGTAAGATGGGTTGCCAACTGGCTCACAAACCAGACATGCACTATCAATGTGGGTGACTCCACATTAACCAGCAGACCTGTTACCGGTGGGGTGCCACAGGGGTGAGTGCTGGGCCCCCTGCTGTTTGGTATATACTTCTCAGAAGTTCAGGTCACGACTAAGGGGTTGTGGCTGACTAAGTTTGCAGACGACTGCAAACTGGGTGCAACCATTGAATCCCCAGATGATATCAATATACTCCAAGAGGGTCCCACGCAGACTAATGACTGGTGTATTAGTCACGGTCTCAAACTGAATGCAAAGAAATGCATCATCATCCCCTTCACACTATCAAATCAACAACAATACTGTAAGGTATCCATAAAGTGGTAAGGGACAAGTTGACTGCAATCTTAACTTCAGCCACCTGCTGTGATAAGGAAGGCTTTCTACATAGCACACTTGATTAATAAAGGCATTGCCTCAGGAGCAAAAGAGGTCATAACCCCACTATACTTGGCAGTAATCCAGCCCATAATTGAGTATTTACGGCATGTACCGTACATAGCACCTGCAGCAACTGGAGAGACCTCAAAGGTTTCTAACAAACAAAATCAAGGGGCTCCAGCATATGCTTTACACATACTGACTGAAGTCCCTGTTACTATACTCCACATCATATAGACTTCTTAGGGAAGACGTGCCTGGCCTACAGAGCAATCCAAGACCCAAACCTAATGAACTTGCTGTACATCAGTAAATCAAATGGGACTAGGGCTGCTTGTTCCAGGGACCTAAATATGGCCTGTGACTTAAATAGGACATGCTGGAGGGACAGATTTATCTTCCAGTGACTGCCACGTCTTTGGAACAGCTACCATTTCATGTGAAACAGAGCACTTCTATGACACTGTTGAAGAGGAACCTGGACGAGTAGATGGGGCACCGTCACTTCGTACTGGGGATAGTGCCCACAACCGTCCTGTACATGAGCAATCATAACTAAATGCAGTCTTGAGTATTGACTAGCATTTTTATGATATTACATTGGGATGAAACCGCTAGGCTTAAAATGACCTCTTGGTCGATAGACTAATAATCTCCTGTGATCCTACAGCACTGTGATTTATAGATTTACATTAATTATTTAGACATACAGAAGCAACTACCGTACTTGCGTATTATCACAGCCAGATTTTCGCAATAATAACTGTTGCTTTCTGATGTGGAAATGTGACCAATAATGGTGTGACAATGACAGACAATGGGTTTTCTTTCACACTGAAGGTTGTTTTAGGCAGGCTTATCAATAAAAAATGAGTAAGTTAATGTCGCTGTGTAGGTAAGCGCTTTACTGCCAGCATGTCATGTAGCTCGCAGTAAAGTGCATACACTCTTCAGCTGTTAGGGATGCTCTCTTAACTCACTGCAATTGCTCACCAGTTTCCCCCACATACAAAGGCACAAACACAGGAATTATACTTTTGCTTCACTTTTTATTTTTAACAAATTTAAACATAGGCTCAGGTCCAAACATGGCAGTAATGACAGGAAGAAGTGCAACATCAGCCAGTAACATGTTTTCCGTACTGTTGTTAGTAGGTTTAATCAGGAATCCGTAATCAGCTATCAACATCATCCACCCTCAGCGAAGGGAAAGCAGCTCACGAAAAACAACCTGTAACCTTCTAACATTTATATCTGGAAGCCAAGGATTGCTGCCTTTCCAAGTTTACATCTCAAGATTTTCAGTAAAGGTGCTAAGAAACTATACCCACTTGGGAAGCAATGCCCATAGTTTTAGGCAAAATGAAAGATAGTCAAAATCAGATCCTGAATAAACCTAAGACCACTTCGGGAAACAGCTTGATAATGTGATTCTTCCTGTCGTTTATGGCATGCTTTTTCAGTGGGATCTGATCATGTTTAGACATTGTTAAAAATAAAACTTTAATGAAAACCATCTTTCATGTCTTTGTGTGCTTGCCTTCTCTGAAGGATTCCTTCCACTCAGTGAAAAGAATCCATTTGTCAGTACGGTAGCAGGCATAACAATTCAAGCGTAAAAACAGGAAGAGGGTTTTCTGAAGTGTTTCTTTTCCCCAGGACAATGCAAACTTATTCCACAGCAGTAAACACCGTGAATACCACCTTGCAGTGTTTCATGGCCTCATCTATTTTGAAGTATGGGAAACTGGCAGCTGTGAAAATCTGGTTGCGATAATATGCAAGTACTGCAACTACAGTTAGACCTTTTACCTTGAAACAATTAGCTGACAACTAAGTAACTCTTACTGAATCACAGAGAAACAATTTTGTGATCATTAGCACTAACAAAAGACTAGCAACAAATACTTCACATAACTGATCAGTTCGATTACCCCGTAGAAATTGCAGTTTCCTTTAGACAACTAGTCATTTGCCTTAATTAATCCCTCAACATTCAAGAGCATGTTGAAAAACTCAGACCGAAGATGAGCAAGTTGCTATTTTAAGCACATATATTATCACAGTCTTTCTGTCCCCCTGCCAGATCTCCTATTGGGGAAGAAGTATTATACGTCCAACTGGAGTATGGTATACCTCTTTTTTTGCCACAGCCATACACAAAAATACAGCAGTACTTCAGTCAAGCTGTAACAAAATCTGCAGCTTTATCATAAATTTTCAGTGTATAGAACATCAGTGTGTGTTACCTGTCAAAAGCTAAACAAATGTTTTTAGAAGATAGATCAAGCCTCTTAGGCTTCCTGCTGTTGAAATTGCTTAAATAAGACACTTTCACCAGTCACTGTGAAAATTATTACAACCACCTTACACTGCATCCTCAGAAACCACGCTAATGCAAGACCTACCCTCCAAGCACACACCTTGAAACATCACTGCACTGACCACAGCTTCTCATCATAACCCCACAAACTATGGAAATCGCTACCCGAACATATAACTGAAATGTCAGAATACTCAACTTCTGATACCATCCCAAAACAATTTCTGCAGGAAAATTCAAATGTATCTGTAGTAAGACGGGTCGTGTTACATAACTAATGAAATCTCCCAAATGCATCTACTCATTACCTTTTACACTGACACTTCTGTGTGCGTCCCTAGCAAGATACAACAAGGTCCTTGTAAGTGTGTATACCGTTCTTCAACCATTATCCCCTTCCATATTTACTTTCACCCACTAACATTTGACTCCCCTGTACCTTCCTGACGTTGTTTTACTTATTCTCTTTCTGTTGTTAAGCTGTCCAACTTGCTTCATCTCTGTTCGTACTCCATTTTATTTTTTTGTAAAATACATTGCCATTGTAGTGAATTTATATATAATATACTAGAACTCATTGCTGTACTATTGGTTTTCTTGTATTTGTATTGTATTTTCTGTTTGTGTTGTAGTAATTGTACTGTGTTTGTAATGTGCTTTACAATTCGTCTGGGTCTGCAATTGTTTGTTTGATCAGTGCTGTACCCCAGTGCATAAATAAAGTAAACCATATTCATGGGTTTTCTCCCATTTCCAAGAAATCAGAGGCATGTGTTGTCCCTCCAAATAGAAAGGCTTTTTCTAGTCCCAAGAAAAAGATCTTGGAGACCCTTTCTGGATCTTTCAAGACTGAACAAGTTGGTGGTTTTCCCAAAATTCAGAATGCTTTCAGTATTGAAACTTCTTGCCTTTGATCCTTCTACAAACTCCTTTGGTGACATTAGACCTCTTAGATGCCTATCTGCACATCCCGGTAGCAAATAGAGACCAGAAATTCATAAGGTTCAAGGCAGAATGCTTGCACTACCAATTTACATGATTGCCCTTTGGCTTGTCTAATCCACTAAGGGTATTTACAAAGTGCTTGTCATTAGTCATTGCTTTCTGCAGGACAATTGGTGTTCACTTTTATCAATACCTGGATGATTGCCTCATCCAGGCCCCTTCCCTGCAGAAGATAGAAAGAGCCCTAAAAACTGCTAACTGTCCTTGAACATCCACAAGTCTCGGTTACAGCCAGCAAGGTAAGTCACCTTAATAGAAACTCTTTTGAATTAGGACATGTAGAAGGCTTTTCTACTACCAGACAAAATCCAGATGTTCATCGTGTTTCACTGTTGCAGTCATCACTGTAGGGTTCTTCCTGCCGGCAGGCAGCCCTCGGTCTGCCAGAAACCCAAAGTCTGGGTCTGGCGTCTGCTGTGTACTCACCCTCCCTGACGTCAGTGCGCCAGGAGTACAAAGCTTCCAGCCGACGCCATGTTATCTAGAATTTCTTGCGCGGTGGAAGCAGTTCGCTAGTGCCGGTTGGCTGACTCCTGTTATTTTTGGTGCTTCATACCGAAAACATTCTTGTTTTCAAAGCTAAGTACCCCATTGGGGAAACTTTTTTCTTGCTCCAGACCGATGTCAGAAAAAGTTAATAATTGTATTTCATGTGGGAAGCAAATACCTCATAAGGATTTTCACTCGTACTGTATTCCTTGTCTAGGCCCTGACCACGACGTAGCTAGTTGTCGGTTTTGTGCTAGATTTAATCAACGTACTATTAAATGGAGATACGATTTTGCCTTTCATTACTTTGGGAGGCGATTTAATTATAACATGTCGTCGGACATACTTCCGACTACCGGAGTTCATAAATGGCGCAAGGATAAGGATAGGCCTCCGAGGTCCAAATCAGACGACAGTTTACAATCAGAGTCAGCTGCCGGTTCGGCCGTCGTCAGTGAGGCGCTTTCGCAGCCCCTGTCGTCGGCCATTACAGAACCACTTGCTGAAACGGACTCCCACGAGGAGCCAACTAGGCCAATCGAATACTCCAGGTGCAGGACCTTTGGATAATGCTCCCTCTGATGGGTCCGGAGCCGCTGTGCAGGTACCGGCTTCCGAGGGGGGTTTTCAGGCCTACGCAGCTTCAGATAAAGGCAAAGACAAAAGCAAAGACTCCTTTTAAAACAAAGACTCAAGCCCAGGCCTCCTCTGATCCGGGACCTAAAACTCAAAAACAAATGCTTAAAATGGCGGAGGACTTGCTAACTATGATTAGGGGTTCTCATCCCCCTCCAGACAAAAGGCCAAGACAAGAATTGGATTATGAATCCTCTGCTCAGGCATCTATCTCTTCAGTGTCTTCCTCTGAATAGGATTATACTTTCCATCCTTATGAGGATTCTGATGCTGAGGAATCCATTCCTTCAGCTTCTCCTCCTGAGGATTATTCTTTTGGGGAAACTTTACATGACATGAGGGAACATTTTCACTGGGAAGGACAGGAGTACTCTGAATCTAAGAGAAGGCTTAGGGATTTCCTTCTTCTTCCCCAACACAGACCCCTGGCTATTCCTCCTATTTTGGATATTGTGGATGATGTCTTTTCTGAGTCTAATTTAACTCCTGACTCCTTTCCTCCGGCCCCTGCTAAGCCTGATAAATATTAGAGTCCCTGACTCCCACCGGTTTCTCTCTAAAAATCCTACTGCTGATCCAGAAACCATTTCTCAGGGTGCTAAGGCCGCCAATGCTAAGAACCCTATACCATCAGATAAGGATTCTAGAGCTTTGGAGAGATGGGGCAAAAAAGTGTACACTTCTGCTACTTTATCTATTAGGGCTTTAAATTGTCAATTTCATATGTTGAAATATCAGCAATACCTTTTGTCTGTTATGAAACAAAAACTGGGTACCATTTCTGCATATGCAGACAATAAGGAATTACATGATTTGAAGCATGCTACTGAGTAGGTGGGGAAACATACCTTACACTGTGGTTTTGATGCTTTGGAGGCCTCTTGCAGGGCAGCTGCCACTGGCATGGTCATTAGAAGAAGGCATGCTTGGTTAAAGGAACAAAATTTGCCTGATCAAGTGAAAGCAAAGTTATTGGATGCTCCTGTTCAACATAATGTTTTGTTTGGGTCTAAGGCTGAAGAGGTTATAAAGAAAATGGAGGATAAGGCAAAATCCATGCAAATGGT
>NC_056751.1:578376214-578427118 GCF_019279795.1 Protopterus annectens | reverse complement strand
GAACAAACAATAATAGTGCCAGCTTTTTCAAAGCTATTCTTGGTATGCACGGATGCCTCTGGGATAGCCACTGGTGTAGTTTTATCTGAAGTCACACAAAAGGAAAAACATCTCATTTTGTACATCAGGAAGATTATTCTCAGAAATGCTATTTGGTGATCCAGACAGTCTTTTTCCATTAGAAGGGCCCATATTACCCTAAAATATCCGCTAATATGCACACACTATTCACTGATACCCAACAGTGGTGCTGCAGAAAAATAAAGATTGCAATACAAGACTATCACAATGGGCTTTAATCTTCAAACCCTTTAATTTTAAGGTCCATCATCACCCTGGACTCAGTCACTTAACTGCCAAAAAACTGTCTCAGGTCTGGCTAGAGCTAATGATTCTAATCTTGGTGGGAGGGGGCAAGCAACATTATGACTGTGACTGCAAAGCCAAGGAAAAGGTAGGGTGGCCCCTTAAGAGATTCTACACCCACAGAGTTACCTTCTGGTACTGCTGCTCTGTCATTCTGCTTCTCTATGCTCATTCTAACCAGACAGCTCACCTTGCAGCTCACGTTCCTTTTCTGCAATTCTAATCAACGCATATTCACTTTTACAGACCGATAGCTATGTACATCATATAGGTCTCTGCATTCAGTTTAGACCATCATTTTTCTGCATGTGCTGTAAGCATTTTCACGTCATTAACCAAAGTGCATCAATCACTCCTTGCAGTTATTCTAAAAACAAATCTGTTGGAAAATGTATTTTTCTGATACAAACACACTGAACAACCTCTGTCCCGGGAATGATTGTTACTGGTACTACCCTCTCAGCAACATATACCAATTCATAGCATTAAATGCTTCCTCCCATTAAGCCAGCTCCCAAACATTTGAATATTTTGTCTCCCATTCTCATCCATTATAGTCTGCTTAGCAGACAACAAGAAAATACAGGTAGATGACAGCCACCAGATCTCTCTGAACACTTTCACAGTTACCTAGCTGCAACAGGTGCTGGCTGTGAACTCAGTGTTTACTCAAATGTCTCTGCCCAATTAACCTCTTCAGGTTTTCTTCACAAATCAAGCCACTCCGCATAAAATTCCTGGGACATTTTTTTTTTTACCTTTCCCTTATGTGCTGGTAAAACTTTGCATGACAAACACCTACTAAACCATATAATGGATGGTTCTAGTAGTACTTGTCCCATCTGGGCTGGGTTTACATCTATTACATCTTCGACAGGATGTTGATATTTAGAAGTTGTTGGCAGGAGACCCCACTAAAGATTTACTTGGTCACTATATGCCGTTACTAATCTGCTGGATGAGGATGAACCATATCAGAAAGGAATAGAAGCACTTCCAGATAAATAAGATGGTTATCACAAGCCATCTGATGCCTCTCTAAGTTTTATAAATTCCTAGATAAGCCATCTGCCCATCCCAAAGCTGTTCTGTGTGTCAAATTATATCAACCTAGTCTGTAATACATATATATTTTTTTTTTTTTTTTTACTGACAGTACATTGCATTGCTCCTGGCTTCGTTGTCCAGCTTTTTCCTGGCATTACCTTAAACTTTACCTTAAACTGATCCCAGTTAAAGTTTATCTAATCAACTTTGGTAGGTATTTACATAAACAAACTAAGCCCTCTTATTTTAAACAGCTTGTAGGGAACTGCCAATGTCATTACAAAAAGGAGAAACAATATATGCAAACAACACTTAAAAGGTGTGCAGCTGAAAACTACTACTGGATAAACGTTTACACCATTAAATAAACTAAACATGTTCAGGGGCTATATAAATCTTATAGTTCAATTTATGACCTAAAGCTATACTGACTGGAATATGTATATTATGCAGCATCTGATCTAATATCAGAAGCTCATACAATGCCTATCATTCTAGTTTAAGTAATAATAAATCTCCTATACATGCCATACAGTGAGGACTAGGCCCTGCTCTAAGTTCAGCAGCATTTGTTATTACAGTTCAGTCTCCCAAACAGACTTCAATATCTTCCTGAAAAACTGCAATTCCTCCCATAATTCTCATAAATTCTCTCTTTGTGGTTACTGGAAGTAAACAAATACCTTTTTATTCCAACATAATGACCATTTGCAGCTAATAAAAAATATCACCTACTACTAGGGGACACTGGATGGTGCAGTGATGCAGCCGTAGCATTGTTGCTTCACAGCAAGAGGTACTCCGGTTCAATTGTCGGCTGGAGTGCCTTCTGTGCAGAGTCTGCATGTCCTCTCTGCGTTCATGTGGGTTTCCTCCCAAGTTACAAAGACATACATCTAGAGCATTTCTCCCCGAGCCTCCACTGAAAATTGGCTTTGTTCCAGTTTGGACTTTCCCGGTAAACAACCGTTAAAACAAATACCTAGAAATAAACAGCACATCTCTACTACTACTCTGTGCTCCTACAAAGGATGATGCTGCTTCCCAAGACCAATAGCCCCTTATCAAGGTATCATGGTCCTCACCATCTTAATGCACCTCTCATAATATAACTACTCAACGTTCCCATTTTTTAATACACCTACAGATTATATTTGTCTGGATAAATTTAATCCATTAACATTTCATGTCATAAGACATCTCTCTTTTCTTAAAGGCATTCATATTTTTCCCTATCCATAAAACTCTAAACTACAGAACATCCTAATCATAATGCTCCCCTTTTGAATCAGATTTGACTTTATATAGTCACATAACATAAGCTGATAGATCCCAGTAGTGTACTGTCAGTCCAGATATAGTTAAGAAGTGCAACAACTTGCCCAAGAGCTATTTACAAGAGTCTTTCAAACTATTCACCGATATAAAACATGAAGCAGTAACAACAAACCTAAACAAGCACTGCTCACTTAACTCTTACAGACAATATTATGCTCGGGCAGTAATCTTCTGATAACTAAAGCAATCTTTCCAAATCATTCTCACAATCTTATCAGAGCTTAGCCCACTTCTTATTGAAATTAATCAGAAATGCGTATTACCCCATTTATTCTGATTATAATTTTATTTTATAATTTTCAGCATTACATTAACCCTCAAAAATCAAATGTTCCTACCTTCATGAAAGTCAGCAGGTAACAGGGGCTCTCATTCCATCCCAAAGTCTTTTTTTATAACACATACTACTATGACAATTCCCTTTTACATCTATGCTAAACACAGTGGTACCAAAATCAATGTAGGATAGTTCTGCAGAGATAGGAGTAGCTCCCCTACCATTCTAAAAATGATTGCCACAAACTGAAAAACTTTCAGTTTATACATTACATATCCATACTAAACATTTCACACAATTAATACGCGACGCTGGCAAGGTGTATAGAATGCCAAACACTATGGACAGCCACACTGCATCCTACTTGTATGCAGTGATACAAGTTGTCTTCTATGATTGAGCCACATGAATTATGTAAATATTCAAGTCTTCATTTTTCAAGTCTCCGTAGTGGCCTTTCTCCTTCCCCAGGCTGCTTTTCCCTGTCTAACTCATCCTGGTCTTTTGGATCATACAAAAAAAAACACCCAGTGCTTCTGATGTTCAAACAAAAACATTAAAGCCACTAGGAAAATACACTCAATGTCATCACCAAGTAAAGCATACAAAGTTTTAATTAGATGCAAATACTTAACCAATACCAAACATGATACTCTCTGCCAACATGTAAGCAAACTATTTGTCAAAAAACACTCTCTTACTTGTAACTTCACATACCTTTCTTGGGGCAAAATATGATCCTTAATCCTATGATCTCAAAACACGTCCGCATATTTTGAGGCTTCCTCACGCATTTGTACAAGGGACAAACTGCTTTTGAGTCTTCTCAGCTTTAATTTATCCAGCAAGAAAACCAGTCCAACTTGCCAGTTTATGCTGCAAAAACTTTGCATAATCTTGCCCTTCTTTTTCCCGTGCTCCTATAATTACTGAGTTCTATCCTCATGATCTTCTTTCTCTGCTTTTAAAGGATGTTGACACAAACGTGCATTTTGCTTTCAACTTTTTATTTTCTTTTTACAAATGCTATGTAGCCAGTATATGAGAATTCATAGCATCCATCTCCACTTCTTCCTTTGCTTTAGCTATAGAACTAGCAAGTTGAGAACTTTTTATTATACTTTTAAAAGTTGTCCATAATCATAACCCATGACACCTAATCAGCTGCCTACAACTGATCTTCCTGCTTCCTGCCATTGAAATTATCACTTATCCCTCACCATCCTACCTACCCTCACAGTCAGCAGCTCCAGTGAATTTGTTACTTCCATACTTCTTCCTAGCATTTTGCACATTTGTAGTCATTAAACATGACTGCACTTCACTTACTGCAACTCCAGATATTACAGTAGCTCGTAGATGAACTTTGCAAACACCTGAACTTGTCCAAGCGGCTGGGAAACACGTCCTCTCATTACCACACCATCACCGGTAGTCCCCATGAAGTGGAATTTTTTGGAATGCTTTTTTTCCAACTCTAGGTGATCACTTCCGATTCTTATATAAGGGATTTCACAGATTTGCATTCCAAATTACAACAAAGAGAATGTTGGGTCAAAGTTAAGACCACAGTGAAGTCTCTGCCATTTAAAGCAACACTGAAAATAATATGATAAGACAACCATGGTTTCTCTATTTTGTGATGGTTCAGACAAAACCAGCTGGAGGACTGTTTAACAAATAATTTGTTTCTGTTTGACAGAAAGTATGATCTGCAAGTATCTACTGCTCCCACTTATGCTGACCTCTATCTGAAATTTGGAACAGAAGCATATTTATAAAGAACGTGTCACATTTTTTGCCCTGTTCACTAATGACTTGTATTTTTAAAAGAGGAAATGTTCAGTTTTTTGAATAATTTGTAGAAAATCGTATCAATCAACAGGGCATTAGAATCAATCAACAGGGCATTAGGGTTATAAGTACAATGTCAAGCAATAACACTGGCTTCTTAGACGCCTGTCTTCATTAGGACAATAACATATACCAGCACTGGTTTCTTAGACTTTGGTCTTCATTAGGACAATTACATGTAACAGCACTTCTTAGATGTTCATTTACAATGGATAATACAGGGTTAATTGTATCTAATATATTTACAGAGGTTAATACTTTACATTTTAGCTACTAGTAATCTCTGTAAAACTATGACATTTCTACTAAATGGTGAAATTGTTAGCACCTTCAAGTTTTGTGCCACCATAAAATCTTAAAAAAAAAAAAAAAGTGCAATGTATTAATGACAAATGTCATGCTAGAGGCTTTATTAAAGAAGGGACTGTGCAAGGATTTAATAATCTGGAGGGGGCTATTAAGCAGGAAAATTAGCCACCCCTTCCTGATGTTATGCATTTGAGAAGTGTCAGCCAACCAGTTTATTTAATGGTCCCATTTGTTCCAATTTGATAAATATAAAGCAATACCGACAAATATTTTGCAGATCTCATCACAAATCCTACCAATTTGATTATCCACATTAATCAGTAGAGGGGAGAGCACGATCAGGAAGAGCTCAAACAGTTATTTTGGAACAGAATTGTCATAAACTGGCATCGGCAGTACAATATTTGTAAATGCATGTATACACAGCTGAGTTGTAATATTTAATAAAAAAAGTCATGCATCGAGTATGGTAATATATGCTATGTACTATCAGCTTTTTTACACTGTTAGAAGTATAATGTAGAAAAGACAATTAGTAAAGTGGAAGTTAAAGAAATAGAAGTTGAAGTTATGGAGTGCCTGCGAAGTGAAGGATTTAATGTAGAAAGTCTAAAACAGACTACATCACAGCATGATGGAGTGAGTCCCCAGAATAAGGAAAAGCAAGAAGATCAGGAGACGTGTGAAGAAGAAATATGGACATGGGAAAGGAAAAGAGATTTAATATGGTGTAATATTTATGCAAAGGAGAAAGCAAAACTAATACAAAAAGAGCAGCACCAAAGATATTTGAAGAAAAATATAGGCAAAGGAATCCAGATATGGAAACTTTACAATACAAAAAATAAGAAGACTAAGAGGAAAAGTAGAAAAAGACATTAGTAATGGAGAATTCAAAGAAATAGAAGTAATGGAACAGCTGTAAAGAGAAGGATCCAGTGTAGAAAATCAAATGCAGAAAGCACCACAACAGGATAGAGCAATGGATATCCAGATTAAGGGGAAATTAGTGGAACAGGAAGCAACAAGTCAGGTGCCATATCAAGATATTTTAGAGCCTTCCACAGGAAACCAGTATAAAAGTTCAATTGAAGTTAGATGAATGCTGTAATTGAGTCAAGGGGGTTCCTCAACAAAGTGTTGGTTTGGGGGTGTGCACACTTGTGCAACCGGCTTACTGTACGTTTTTATTTTGAATTTTGAATTGTACAGATTATAGGTCACGTTGGGGGTGGTAAAGGTTTTGAAGTGATTTGTTGTGGTCTCATATTTTTGTATCACAGAAACCTGGTATTTTTGCAGGGGTGTGTGAACTTTTTATATCAACTGTAGTTATTGGATGAATATCAGACCTTTCAATTAAATACACATGTTCCTGTGAAATATAATTCTATCTAGCATAATTTTTGTACCTTGTGGAACAATATGTATATTCTCTCCTAGTTCCTTCTACTGAAGTGACATCTTCTACACCAAATATTTTCATAAATTCCTTCAAAAGTCTACCCTCTTTTATTGTATTGTTTTCCTTCTAGCCCCCCCCAGAACAGCCTCACTGTTGTAAATCAAATTCTAGTCCCCACCTATAAGTAATAGTCTCTGCTGAAAGATGATTATTTCTCCCAGAGTTTTCTTAAGCTCTACTGAAGCATTTTAAGTGTAGTAAAAATACATGCCAGGGTAATCCTCCTCCCTTGCCATTAGACCTTTGCTGCTACATGGTTATTGTGCCTCTCTACTCATCACTCATTAGACCCATCATAGAATACAACACCCCATTTGGGATGTACCTTACAAGACACATGCAACAGCTGGAAAGACCACAAAAATACCTCACCAAGAGGATTACTGGCCTCAAACAGATGCCCTATGCAGCCTGACTCAAGAAACTCCAGCTGTATTCGGTTGCATACCGCTTACTCAGAGGTGATCTCTGCCTGACATACAAGGCCATGTCCAACCCAGAATTGATGGACATGCTCCACCTAAAAAAACAAATCCCGGAGAGCCACACACTTTAGAAATATAAACCTCACCACAACGATAAATAGGACATGCTGGAGGGATAGAGTCCTGTCCCAGAGACTCCCCATGCTTTGGAACAGGATTCCAATATACATCAGGCAGAGCCCCTCACTAACACTCTTCAAGAGAAACCTTGACATGTGGATGGGAAACTTAACCCGGGGATCACTTCAGTGGCTCTGCTGGACAGTGATGCAGGGAACTAATGGCTCTGCTGGACAGAGGCACAGGGAACTAATCTAAGGGGGTGGCAAAAGCCAACACATTCTGGCTAGGCTTATAAATGCCCTTGGGCAGACAGCCTAGTACTTACCTATGAAAGGAATAGGAAACTGTGGAAACTCTGATGCAGTCAATGTTGAGGAGTGATAGGCCAGTGAGTCATCATATAACAAAATAACAGATGACATGATGAAATTGAAGAGAATGCGCCACAAGAAGATGTTATAGAACTTTCTATAGAATGCCCACAGGAAATGGAAAACAAGGGATGTGTCCTCAGTATGGAAGAAAAGGAGTTAAGAGAAGAGTTGCTTGATTTAATAGACAAAGACAGATATATCAAGATCAATGAGAGAAATAGACTGCAGAAGGTTAATAAACCCCCCAAACTTTCTCACAGTTCTGCAGAAATAGCCAACATTCTAGACAGGTGGATGTCCACTGTAGATGCCTGGGAAGTGGCATCCAGTCAGGATGTTCTGGATACCTCCCTTGTGGTCTGCCTAGCAGCTAGTGTTATTATCCCATTGATTGCCAATGGACAGGTCAAGGTAGGTGGGTGGGAGGTGGGGATCCAGAAGAAAGCTTGTAATGGTCTGGAGTGAAGAAGTTGGAAGCTCACAGGTCTAAACATCTGCAGACACTGGCAGGATCAGTAAGGTTGCTTTGCTCCTTGTTTGCAGTCCATTTGTCAATGTTGTGGTTGCTCTATTTTATGAAGCTTTCTGGGTTTAATGCTACTAGTGGAATGCCTACCCCGAGTATGGGTAACCTGCACCAAGACCTTAAAGGTTTCTTTTGTTCTAGGTATATATCTTCAAACTTTTGGATTGATTAAGAATTTTCTTTTTGAAGGCTATACAATACTCAAAAGAGGACATGTGTTACTTCTTGCATAAGGAGAAAATGTATTGAAAATTAAAATATTTTGACAGAATTTGCCATTCCACACACTTGTTAGTTAGCTTTCCAGGAGCATCATG
Source organism: Protopterus annectens (assembly GCF_019279795.1). Lineage (NCBI taxonomy): Eukaryota > Metazoa > Chordata > Ceratodontiformes > Protopteridae > Protopterus > Protopterus annectens. The sequence continues at coordinate 578,418,697 of NC_056751.1, read as the reverse complement.
GATCTTCGAACTTTTAGAGTTTCTTTTTGACAACTTCAATAATCCAAATAGAAAAGAAAATACTTTACACAATGCAACATAATGAATACAAAATGGAGATATTTCCAAACAGGAAAGTTACTGTTCTTGAAATGTGTCTGGAAGACACTGATGGACAGATAACTGAATGTCTCTTGAAGCAAAAAACAAACAAACAAAAAAAAAAGAATTAAAAAAATAGGTGTGAGCTGCTCTTCCTTTTAACAAGTGCATCAAACCTGCAGCTGAACAGAAACAGAAGCACAACTCACTGGAGGTGCCCACTAAAGCTCTGAAAGTCAAACCAGAAAGGCAAAGTCCACTTGTGGCTAAGTCCATTGTATAAGGGCTCATATTGCAATTGATTCCTGCACTGAACATCTGACACTGTCTCCTCTTGTTGTGTTCTTCCCTCGTCTATAGTAGTTTGTCTGACAGAATAATGTATTTCAATGATTTTTCAAATAAACAGACAAAATAAGACAACTGTTGGTTGCAACACTTCTGCAACTCTCATGCAGTTTCTTAACTTTAAATCCAGTGACTGCTGTTTTACCAGCAATGAGCTATTTTACAAACCCTCACGCTCCTTTACAGTGGATATATTTCTATCACAGGCCCATTATCTAGCCGTGTACATATTACAAGGTGCCAGGCATAAACTTACCACTATTTACTATCAGCCATCAGTTATCGACTTGCCCCAAGGCACCAGCAATTTGACAGACATCTGCTTATCTCAAAGCACAAGCCATCTACTTACTGCTAGGCGCATCTCCAAGGCACTGCTTTTCTTCTGTGATCTTCTCCGGCTTCACAGTAGTCACAGGTACAATCTCATCATAACTCACAATAAAAGACAGCACTTCCTCCTTTGGGACAATGAAGCCTGCACATGGAAAACAAAATAATGAACTAGACTACTGATTCCAAGATCATGGCCAAGCTTAAGAGTGTACTTTTGCTACCTCTAGGAACCTTCCTTATTACTTGATTATATTATTTCTTTATTTCTATTTAATAATTAGGACAGTCCAACTCTGCTGACAATCCCTTTTCAGCACAGGACCAAATAAGAAAGCTACACATATAACACAAGTACTAATAACTTACAGTCACGCAATCAACACAATGCCACTTATGAATTTTAACATTTCAGTGATTTGTTTTAACTAAAAATTTATTAGATTATATCTTACTACAGTCTGCTAGTACTTTTTCACTTTCCTAGGGATTTATACGTATTTTGTTTATTTTGGTATTTTACAAGTTTTAGCAAAATTAGTCTGTTTTTCATCAGCATGGATAAAAAAACTGGAAAAGACATGGAATCTAAAGTTACAAAAACAAAACAGTCTTCAGTTTCAATACCATAAAAACAAATTAAACCTAAAAGGCATATAACTTTAGAAATATCTTAAAGAGAAAATAGATTTTAAGGCATGTATCATACCTCTCAACCTCTTAGCTCAAGAAATTTGGACAAAGCCAAAAATAACGGGGACAAAGGCCCCAAAATAGAGAAATTTTAAATACAGTTCTTGTACACTTAAAAAAACTGCTAAATTAAACAGGGTTTGCTTCATTTCCTGATGGATATGAAGTCTGAAACTCAAATGTCCTCATTTAGTGACAGTCCTCCGTGCTTTGCCAGAAAACTACAAATTTTATGAGGAGCAGAAGAATATGGACATTCTGTAAAAATCTGGACGGTTGAGAGGTATACTTGTATGTGAAACACTAATGACCGTCATTTGTACAGTCACTAGCGTTTCACTGGATGGCTTTTTTTTTTTAACAGAACAATGAACTGTCAAATATGACGAGTTTCCCTTTTCCCATAATGGTGTGACCCTGAAGTTGGTGTCTGTATATATGTCTTTTACTGAGATTGTTCTTCTTGAAGGCCATTTACATTCCACAGGTTTTAACCTATTTGCCATCTCAAATGAGTCAGACTTGGTAGGATGCTGAAAATTATCTACTTCAAAGGCTATTACTGACAGCAATCTTCACTTCACTGAATTGAAAGAAGCATTATAGTCGCTACAATTAGTTGAGAAAATATCTGACCAACTCAGTATTAAGAATACCTCAGCCAGAGTCTTTTGTAAAACTGTGAAATATGAGGCAAGGATTTCAACCAGTAACGACAATAGTTCAAAGGCTAAAAAATGGCTTGCATTCCAAACAAACTGAATGCATGAAAAAGAAAAGCTAACTCACTCAGAAGCAAGAAACAGATGCAATAACATCCTCTTCAGGGGCTTTTCTGAAAAATATGACTTTCCCAATTTACTAGATGTTACCTGGGATATTTTCTTTCAAACTTACAAGGAAACGAAGGCAAAAGAATCAATCATAACAGAAAAGACATAGAAAGCACTTTGTACAAAGTCTGACTCTCCTAGACTAATTTGCATCAAATTATTAAACTTTCAAGTCAGAGTTAACATTTTTAAAAATAAGAATAAACCGGACATTCCCTGGTAAAACTACCAGCTGAAAATCTCTGCAGACATTTCTACTGAGTATAAATTAACAAAATGTCTGTTTTTCATTAAAAATATATAATTCCATAGGCAGTTATCATAAACATAAATGTTTAAGTATTTTCACTGCTGCAGCACTGACTCTTGGGATTCCAGTTTAGAAGCCAGTTATCTCGAATACTAGATCTTTTCTACCCTCCCCTTTGTGGCCCAGCAGACTCCCTCACCAACCAATGTCAGAGTTATATAAAGGGATACTGTCTGGCACCATACTAGTTTTTTTTTCTTAACCTACTTGTTGTGCCTTTAGGCTTATCCCAGTTAGGGATCGCCAGAGCGAAACTCCGGCCCACTAATGATTGGCAGTGGATTTTTACGTGCCGAGTTGCCAGCTCTGATGCACAACCTTCAATGAAGGCACACCCATTCACGTATGCCTCCATACAGAAGACGCTCTAGCTGAGAACTGAACGGGAGAACGTCTTGCTGTGAGGCGACAACGCTACCGCAGCACCACTACCGCGGGTACTAGTTACAGGAATATCTCCCTGGAGTTGCTGCATGACCCACCCAAAGATGACCCATCCCAGGTGGGATAGTGTAATCAGATGAACTTCCACTAGCCTGTAGCTGCAAAGACAGCTTACCTCTTAAAGGGGAGAACAAAATGTAACACGGGCACCTATCTTAACCCAAGGGAGAAAAAGGCAAGAGGAGAAAGAAGGAAAGGACTGGTAATGCAACAGTGAATATAAAGAAACATGTAATTTTATGGCAAGTTCCTACACAGCTGTACTATGTTATTCATATTCAGTGCTGCAGTACTAAATCTTAGGATGATTCCCAGAGTTTATGGACAAGAGAGTGGCTTCCCTGTAGGGGACATCAATCTCTGCATGATGCTCATGGCAAAACCCACCCTTGTTTTAGAGATGCTGCCTCAGGTGTAATACTGTTAGACCCCTAAGGAGGGCTGAGCTGGCACCCATGTACCTGGAAGAATGAGCTCTCAACTCTACAAGAGATTTGCTTCCTGTAGATGCTGTAACAAAATGCAATGCAGTGGATAATACATCTCGACAGAGTTTTTCCTGTTCAAAGGATGATACGATGTTACTAGGCTATTGACCCAAGGCTCTTTACAAGCCTAACCATTAAATCCCAATATAATGCTACATGAGAAATATTGTCTATGCCCAAGGTTTTTCTAGCAAGGACTACCCATGTCCAGGAGAGAAGCAGGGGCAATCCCCAGCAGAAATGTACAGTTTCCCATCCAGCTGTCCAGGTTGCGCTTAACAGGGTCATGGAGGTGCTCTACTTGATGTGGATTGGAGGCCTAATCCAGAGGAGAGGCAACCTCTGAGAGATGTATCGGCCTCTCCAGCAGGCCCTAAGATATTTGAAGGATGTGCTAGTGTCTATGATGGCTCTGTTAACATCTTAAACATTAATGAAGCTGGGTGCTTTGGCTAGTTTTTGGCTGGTTCCAAATACCATTGCTTTTGCTTTTGAGGGACTGAATACAAGTTTCTGGCCTATTAGCAAATAGCTGAAGATTTGGAAGTCATCTTGGAGCAGAGTTTGTATAACAGAGTGGGATTTGTTTGACTTGTAGATGACCATGTAATCTGCTTGAAGAATTAGAGATATCAGATGAGAGTATGTTGATAAATATGGAAAACAGAAGAGGGGTTCAAGTGGAATCCTGAGGGACTCCTTTCACAAGAGGAGCTGTTTCAGAGATGGTGGTGCCTATTTTCACCTTGAAAGATCTATTGGTGAGAAAATCTAGAAACCAATGTTTTGCATAATCACTAATGCTTATTTCAGTTCATTTGTCAAACAGTAAGCTATGGTCAGTTAGATCAAAGCGTTTTGTGAGGTCAATAAAGATGACTCCTGTGAGGTAGCCTTTGTCCATATTGGATAGGATGTCATCTGTGAGAGAGTGTTATGGTGCTGTGTCCAGACCAGTATCCATGTTGCTTCCATGACAGAAAATGGTACTGATGTAGATAAGCTGTAATTTGGTTGCGGACTATTTTTTCCAGTATTTTACTTGAAGTGGGAAGTACTGACATACTATAGTATTACAACGCACTAGTTGACTTTGGTAGGTTTGGAACAGGGGTGACTACTGCATGCTTTGTTCTGCAGCATTTCTAGAGTAAAGTTACGTGCAGTGTTCACGGGTGAACTGTCATATTTCTCAGCTAAAGTAAGAAAAAAAATTCGTGCAAAGTTACAGTCACAGGATGTGACAAGTGCAAACATTTACATTAAGTAGCTACTGTGCCTTCAAGACTTCCTGATTCCAGGTTCACCTTAATGCATTAGCATCAAATGGAAGTATTTAAGCTCATGCTTGGATATTATACTTACTACTGTCACTGTCTCCAGGAGATTCTTTTGATCCTGCTTCCATTTTTACACAAGTCATTACTGCACAGTCATCCCTCTGACCAACTGGCAATGTTTCTTCTTTTGGGGCAGTATCTGCTGCAGAGTGAAACAAAACCGTATTTTAGTACAGATTTATATTTAGAGGTAGCTAAGTAAGGAATTTATGCATAAGCAGTAGAGGAACAGTCTGCCTTAATGTACAAAGAAGCTGATTAAGCATAAGAATTTCAAACTCACTAAGATTTATTAGGATACCATTATAAAACAGAATATGGAATGTGAAACCTCATGATTAGCTAAGATAGCTTGGATCACTTTGGGCCTTACAGGTACAGCCAAGGTGGGAACCCTAAACATTTGCATTCAGTTGTATCCCTACTGCAAAATACCACATACCCAAGTACATGGTCCATAGGCTCTACTAGGGGTTATGATACACAACTCAAAAAATAAATAAATAAATAAATATAGATAAACAACCACAAACCAGTGACCCAATAAAATCCAAACAAATTTTATTTACCATCTTCACTCTCTGACTTCTCAGCCTACCATAACTGAGAGTTTCCAATACATTGCATATACTGCCAATAGTATTTTATAAAACCTGTTATAATATCACTAAAACAGCTACAAGTAGACACAAAATAAGTATCAAGAAACGACTCAGCCAATATATCCAAAGAATTTATTTCGACTCAGCCAATATATCCAAAATAACAAAATAAGTATCAGTCTGACTCCCATATAGTATATTACCAACTTTTTTTATACCTAGGATTACCTCCTTTCTCTTCCTTTAGAACCCTAGTAACTGCTCTATTAATAACCAAGCTACTATATTAGCTGAGAAGTTAAAATTTTCATTTAGGGTGGGGAAGAGTTTAAAAACCTTTTTAGTAAAAGGAAAATGTATTATGCCTATTGTTAGTCTACACAATATGAGACTGATTACTGGTACTCATGGTAGTAAATGTAAAGCTTGTAAATATAATATTGTGAATAGTTTTGGGAATACGATTCTGCGGTAGCGTTGTCGTCTCACAGCAAGACGTTGTCCCATTCGATTCTCAGCTAAAGTGTCTTCTGTGTGGAGATATGCGTGAAGGGGTGTACCTTCGTTGAAGGTTGTGCGTCAGGGCCGGCACGTAAAAATCTTCTGCCAATCATTAGCAGACCGGAGTTCCACTGTGGCGACCCCTAACCGGGAAAAGCCGAAAGACACAACAACAACAAGTTGATGTAGATTTACAGTGAATGGTTTCTTTAGATGGGATACTACTGGTATAATATATGCCCTTAAATGTCCATGCAATAAATTTTACATTGACCATTCTCAAAGGGCCTTTAAAGTAAGAATGTTACAGCACACAACAGATATAGAAAATTTTTAAGAAACTAGTTCTGTGACAGTTCATTTTCACCAAGTACATCAGGGTTCATCTGTGGGTTTACAAGGTACTATTTTAGAAAAAGAGGAAGGAATTATTTTTTTATTTCTACTGACACTTATTTTAGGGATAGACTTTTATATAAAAAAGACATTTATATTCTGAAATGTGATACTCTTATACCTAACGGTATGAATTCTGAACTTAATTGGAGATTTTTCCTTTATGTATTTGATTTTTTAATTGAGTTTTTATTGAATAATTGTAAACACTATTTATATGGAGTGTTTTTTGTTTGTGTATTCTCCTTTGAAGGCATATCAGCCAAGATGTCAGAGAGTGAATAAAATGTGTTTGGATTTTATTGGGTCACTGGTTTGTTGTTGTTTATCTACTGGGGATTATGTTTCCAATACATCAAGTCACATATTCTGGGAACAAGACAGTTAGGATGTCCTTAACCAAACAGCTATAAAGACAATAAACTGCTTTCTTTGTGGTGTGTGTGTATGTATAGATATACATCTACACACACACACACACACACACACACACACCTACTTCTAAATTTTGAAGTTTCAAAACATCAAATTTCTTATGGTTGAGACCACAAGAGCCAAGTTTTGAAACTTCGAACTGTTTAAATGGAGATCGTCGTACAGCGAGGAATGGTATACTTACTGTTTTCCTCACTGTATTGTGATCTTGGAGTTAGTATATTTAATTAGTCGGGGGTGTAAGGGTGCAGAGGGGCATGCCACTCTGCAAAAATTAAAAAAGTTAGTTTTTTATTTAAATTTCAAAGTTTCATAATTTTGATCTTATGGCCTCAATCATAAGAAATTAGATGTTTTGAAACTTCGAAATTTAGAAGTAGACCCATACATAACATACATATATTTTACACACACACATGCGCGCGCATACATATGGTTTCACTTCATAATCTTGAAATGCTGAAATACCGAATTTCAGCATTCCGAGACCATGAAGCCGAACCATTCACAATACCGAATCCCACAATCAAAAATCACACAATCACGAACATACATACACCACATAACACACACACCATTCTACCCACAGCACACAAACCAAACAACCCTACACTACATATAAGCAGGGGGGCAAGCCCCCCTGCACTCCCCCCACACCCCCTACTTATATATACCAACTCAGAGATCGCACATAACATAAAAAAAATAAACTCACACCACGGCATTCTCCACTCGCTCGCACACAAATACACATCACACATACACAAACACCAACAAATCCAGCACTTACACTCATACTTAAATCTCCCTACCCTTACCCGCACATACAACATACAAAAACACACACTCACTCTCACTCACTCACCTGCAATTTCAGGCACGATAACACTACACGAAACATACCGAAAATGCAAAAGTGCGAATTCGAGATATTCGAATTCGCTCTTATGCACTTTCGGCATTCTGAATTTTTGGCTTCATGATCTCGGAATGCTGAAATTCGGCACCCTCCTGGCCCTCCATATCCAAGCTCCAAGATTGCACTACATTGGGGAAATGCCTTCAGCACAATGGTCTGACCATATGATGATTCACTTGATAAAGGTGTTTAAAAAAAAAAGTGAATGGAACCCAGAAGAACAATTTGATAGTCATAGCGAATGAAACTAATGGAAATATGCTAAACAAGTACAACTTGACAAATTACTAATGAATAAAGATGATGTCAGATTACATAATGGAAAAGAGGTTCTTGTTCTATGTAACTCGTTCGTTAAACTATAGCAAAGATCTCGGTCAGTGATGTCTCCCAGGGCTGATAATTACAGGTCTATAACCTGCTGACCAAAACAATTCTATTCCATACAAGATATAAGTATGCTTTAGTTCAGGCTGGAATAAATGACTTGCATCATGCTCCGCTACAATATATGAAGTGAGAAACAAAACAAATTGTGGAATATCTATAGGCACAAAATGGTGAGGTTTATCTGCGTGAGAGTTTAACTTCTCCGGGATTATCAGACTTCAGCTTTACTAAGGCCATGTACATAATAACAATAAAGACTACTAGAATTAAAAAAAAATCAGTTACAATGATAAAAATTCTTGGAAGACACATATGACAGAATGTTTGCTAAGGAAGGATTACACTCGAGTCATTACAGATCATATTTTGTTGATGATAAAATTCCAGTTGTAGTGAATATTTTTTTAGGGTAAAATTATCAGATCTGAGTTTACAGGATTTGATAACATTATGAAGGTATGCTTTTATACTGCAAGAAATTTAGCAAAATGTGTGATGAAGTGAAGGTGGTTATATCAATGTCTAACATTAAATTTGTGGTTACTGCAAAGCCATGAAATTAATTTCGCATATCTCATGAATCCTATAGAAGAATTCAAAACTTTTGAATGTTTAAGTGAATAAGCTATGGGTTGGGGGATACTTTTGCTAATTCATAATACTATACAGGCTAAATTAACATACAAATTTGTTTGAAATGAGATACTGACAGTCTTCTTCTTTCGGCTGCTCCCTTAAGGGGACGCCACAGCAGATCAACTGTTTCCATTTCTTCCTGTCCTCTGCATCTTGCTCTGTCACACCAACAACCTGCATGTCCTCTCTCACCACATCCATAAACCTTATCTTAGGCCTTCCTCTTTTCCTGTTACCTGGCAGCTGCATCCTTAGCATCTTTTTCCCAATATACTCTGCATCCCTCCTCAGCACATGTCCAAACCAACGTAATCTTGCCTCTCTGTCCTTGTCTCCAAACCTTCCCACCTGGGCTGACCCTCTAATATACTTATTCCTAATCCTGTCCATCCTCGTCACACCCAGTGCAAATCTTAACATCTTCAACTCTGCCACGTCAAGCTCTGACTACTGCCTTTTTGTCAATGCCACTGTCTCCAACCCATAACACATAGCTGGTCTCACTACCCTCTTGTAGAACTTCCCTTTCACTCTTACTAGTACTCGTCTGTCACAAATCACTCCTGACACTCTTCTCCACCCGCTCTATCCTGCCTGTACTCTCTTCTTCACCTCCCTTCCACACTCACCATTATGCTGAACTGTTGATCCCAAGTACTTAAACTCATTCTCCTTCGCCACCTCTACTCCCTGCATCCTCACCACACCATTCCTCTATCCTCGCTCTTATTCACACACACATATTCTGTTGTAGTCCTGCTGACCTTCATTCCTCTTCTCTCTAGAGCATATCGCCACCTCTCCAGGGTCTCCTTCACATGTTCCCTACTCTCACTGCAGATCACAATGTCATCTGCAAACATCATAGTCCACGGGGACTCCTGCCTGATCTGTCTGTCAACCTGTCCATCACCATTGCAAATAAGAAAGGGCTCAGAGCTGATCCTTGATGTAATCCCACCTCCACCTTAAACACATCCGTCACTACCACCGCTGTCACACTACCCTCGTACATATCCTGTACCACTCTTACATACTTCTCTGACACTCCCGACTTCCTCATACAATACCACAACTCCTCTCTAGGCACACTGTCATATGCTTTCTCTAAATCCACAAAGACACAATGAGATACTGACAGTAACTTTGAAAAATACTTGTAAACAAATGATTACAATTAACTGGATGTTACAGTTACCCAAATTTAAATGCAGAGCAACATGCAGAATTTCTGAAGACTTTGACAAAACTGTATAACACAACAATACCATCATTCTAAAAGAATTTACTGGAAAAGTTCACTCAGACTCTGCCACATATTGCTGAGAGGGAAAGTTTAGTTTTTTTATTTTATTTATTTTTTCTTCTTGTATTTTGTATTGCTTCACTGCTTTCTTCTGTTCATTAAGTTGTGGTTCATGACCTTTATACTGTGTTTTACTTGGATTATACTTTTAATTGCATTTTTAAACTAGGAAAGAGACCACAGCTGTGTTTCTTGCGAGTCACACAGAAATTAAACCAGGTTGATTAGGGTTAATTGCCTGTGAACTGTGGGTAGAGCTAGAAAATAAACTTTTTAATATATTATTAAAACACTTCAAAGATTTACTGGAAAAGCTCATTCAGACTCTGCTCTCTTGCTGCGAGGGAGCGAGGGAAAGGTTAGTTTTTTGCCTTCTTGTATTTTGCATTGCTTCATTGCCTTCTTGTTTTGTATGTTGTGACTTATATCCATTACTCTACATTTTCCTTGTATTATGCTTTTAATTGCATTTTTAAACTAGGAAAGAGACCACAGCTATGTCTCCTGTGAATTACACTCTACAATCCCCTCGCACAAACACACATCACATACATACAAACACAACCATTCTCAACATTTACACACTCACACTCTTACCTACAAACCGTAACCTACACCTACAACTTCCCAACAAACTAACATACTATAAAATCCCTACCCAAAACCCTTAAAATATAAACACTTAGCTGAATCTCCAGCTATCCATTAACACAGCGCAGCACCACAACTGCTGATTCGACATTTATGGATTCTGTTATGTGGACTTTCACGCAACTGGGCTTTTGATGTTTTAGTCTCGAGATATTGAAATTCGAGATTTCGGTATTTTGATAATGTGACGTGCACCTATATATATATATATATATATATATATGTGTGTGTGTGTGTGTGTGTGTGTGTGTATATATATATATGGTGTATATCATAACCGCGAAAGCCCCTTTCATTGAATACGTAAACGTCGACACATACTCTGCAAACTGCGAATACACCAAATGCCCTAAACCGTGAAATTCAAACTCTCGTACTGGCATAGTTGGCCAACCCCACCGCTCGCTACATGCTACCCACCCAAACCAAATAAATAATAAACCACATACATACACTAACCGAAACCCTACTTCTAACCCTACACTAAACCTTACATACATTACTATCTATGCACTTAACTTAACCTGCACCCTAACCCTAAGGTCCCTAACTATCGCACACTTACCTTACAGAGCTATACCACAGAAGGGCCAATTAAGCCGATTCAAGATTTTGAATTTCACGGTTTAGGCCATTAGTGTATTCGTGGTTCGCACAATATGCTTCAGCGTTTATGTATCCGATGATATATGCACACACACACACACACACATATATATATATATATATATATATATATATATACATATATATACAATATACAAAATACTATTCTGCTGTTTTTTTCTGTGTACTGAAATCTCGGAGTTGATATATTTAAGTAGCAGGAGGTGTGGTGGGTGCAGGGGGGGGAGTTGTCCCCCTGCTTATATTTGGAGAAGTGTAATATGGTTTGTTTTTTATTTGTTTCTGTATGTAGTTGTGCTGGAATATAGTACATGTTGCTTTCCTATGGGTTTTCAATGTTATGGGATTCAATGTTTTGAGTTTTCAGTGTTTTGGATTTTCAAGATTTTGGTCTCAATGTTTTGAATTTCAGTGTTATGGGTTTTGAGCTTCTAAAGTGAATCCATATACACATACATACACGAGTGAGTGAGTGTGAGCGTGTATATATACACACACACACATATGTGTATATATATATATATATATATATATATATATATATATATATATATATATATATATATATATATATATATATATATATATATATATATATATATTTCATTTGGAGTTATTAATCCCTTTACAGAGTATTGTACTAATATGCTTTTCAGTGGCCGTGTACCACAGGATTGAAAATAATCCACTACAATGCCTATTCATAAAAGGAGAGGTAAGAACTCTAGAAATATTGACCAATAACATTAACATCAAACACTGGGAAAACGTTTTGAAAATATACATTACTAATATTAATACATCAGAAGATTTATAAAGAGAAATTTTATGTTCCATAATATGGCTCTATGAAAGGTAATTCAACCGTACTACCTTAACTGAGTTTTACAATGTTCTTAACATGCAAGGATGGTTTTATTGTTGTTGCTCTATAAATGGATCTTGCAAAGGATTTTCACACCTTGCTTCATTCCAAAATTATTAGGGCCTTGGTAAAGCATGACATTAACCCTTATATTCTTTGGACTAACATGCGGCTGACAGAAGACAATGAATTTCTCTCTTGGGGACTATTATCAGAGTTTAGTCCTATCATGGCAGGAGTGCCACAGGATTCTGTATTAGGTCTCATTTTATTTACAGCGGTATTTGTACCTTTTACTGTTCCATTTATGGATCTCAAAACATGCTACTAAACTGGGGCCATTATTACACAAGGATCAAGGAAGGATTAAACTTAATGATTACTTAAATTTGTACATAAGTAAACAAGAATTGTGCTAAATTTAATACACAGAAATGTAAATACATTTTATGAAGGAAAAACACTTAGCAGAAAGTAAATTTATATGTAACAAATCTAGAATGTCAAAAATAATGAAAGATTTAGGAAAAATATACAAACTACTATGCTATTCAGGGAACATGTTAACACCATTTAGAGAATGTATGATCTAAGTACTTAATCAGACCAGTGTTGGATTACTACTCAGAATTTTGTATACAACATAAAAATACTTTACTGGAAAATTTCCAGCAAATAAAAAATATATTATTTCTTTTAAGGGGCATCATATCAAGAAATACTTCAGCAATTGGGCCTTTTTAGTACTTTTAGACTGCTAATTCGGATAATACTATACAGGCTAAATACTTAACATTGACTGTCAAGTTATTTATTGTGTAAATGCAATTAACATGACAATATTAAGAAAATATGTCCGTGTAAACATAAATTATTACAATTAACTGGATGTTATAGTTACCCAAATTTAAATGCAGAGCAACATGCAGAATTTCTTAAGATTTTGACAAAACTGAATTTAAAATTTAAAACTGATACCTGGGGATAGGTGCTAAGTGATTTTATTGTGATATGGTGGAGTTAGCATTCTCTGATGGCTAACTAGCCTGAATTCTGGATAAAGTAACTTATGAGCTTACCCGTAACTTGCTCCATCTTTAAAGTGCATCTACCTCTGATCCCCTTTATTATTACTTTCATCCATCTGAAGTCCAGTGATTATTTGGCCTCTGGCATACAAAGCAACACATGTAATATCAAGCTTGTATTAGTCTGCCATGGACAAACCAGCATATCTACTCAGTTTCCATCTTATTTCAGAAGCTACTAGCTGGGCAGAGACCAGCTTTCTATTAAAAAAAAAACTTCAAGTAGGTCTACAGATTATACTTATTTGAAAATAAAAGCGTTCCTGTCCTAAAACAGACAAAGGTTCACAAAGATTCTGTGATCTAGGCACTGTCCTAATGAATGAATAATGGTTTACTTAAAGGGGACAAGGAGCAAAGGAAGGCTGAATGTTAATTTCATCAAAAAAGTTCACACATTGTTACACAAATGACCATTTATAGATGCACACTAATGCCTTAAGACAAAACGGTGTGCAAAAGAAAAAATGTCTCTGTGTGTGCCCCTTTTTTATGGTCACTAGAAGGGCTACTGATGTACAGACAGAATGTTTAGTATCAGTGATGACTTCAGCAAACACTACTCAAGCATTAGGTTGTGGGATGTCCTACAATGTCCTTATGCTTGACACAAGGCAGAGCCTTACTGGCTGAAATCTTATGGCAGATGGTACTGTTTCCATAGGCAAGGAAGTAGGTTAGGTGAATAATTGTTAGTAAGTGGAACAAGTCCTTCCCAGTAAAGAAAACTGTGAAAACTCGTTTAACATATAGACCTTTTCTATCACCTAAATTATTCTTTTAGTTGCATTTAAACATTACTGGATTTTTTTGTTAAGACTTTGGACCCATTTCAAAAAACTCTATCATTTTAAGTGACCACTTACACTGAGAGCAGGTGTTTTGGAATATGGATCCTAGTTTAACCCCGTTTATAGATAGGTCTTACATCAAAGTCATTTACACTGACAGCAAGTCTTCTGGAATCAGGGCAGACATACACTGAGGACTAGTCTTTAGGATTTGGCCCACTGTAAGCATCCAATTGTAAGCCAAAATTTACTATTAAATTAAAAACTATTAATACCCTTAACAAAATTCTTAATCAGATAACTATAAATGTACATTCAGGCATTGGAAGAGGAAAACCACTGCCTGGAAATTGAAATACACTTACTAAAGAGCATTATCTTCGATCAATGTAAATTTGAAATGTCATCTTTTCTAGCTTTGAACTGTACAGTACGTAGGGAAAGTATTAGACAAGCGATACACTGGGGGCAAAGAGTTGTATGTGGGATTGTTGACCATAATTACATAGATGGCTTCTTCACATTCAATGATGTCACACCAGTGGAGCTCCTGACAGGTACTGCATATCTAAGGTGCTGCCCTTCCATCTCCCCAAGTTGGCAGTAGCTCAGCTGAATATCAAAGACTTCATGACACACACTTAAAAAAATAAAAGGGAAGATGGATTTTACTGATTACCATGATATATAAATACTGTAAATAAAAATTCTACTTTAACATCGAGTGAAAGCTTTGGGGATGGATAGGGACAGCATCTTCCCCACTCCAACTTACATTGTCACAAATTGATGGCATCACTGCCAATGATACGAAAAAAGGTGTAAGCTGTCCGCAGATGCATGGTCTCTCATGACACATCACTGATACTCAGTAGGTTAAAATAAAAGAAAGGAAGCGAACACAAGACTAACTCAGTAATGAATTCACCAAATGCAACCTAGCCCCAAGATCATAACGGGAATATGCATCATTGTCCTAGATTTTAACTTCCAGCATTTACCCTCAGACTAGACTGCACACAGGACACCTTTAGAGCAGAGTCTTTGGCCTAGCATCCCAAGCCTATTTCTCACCACTCTCCCTTTGAACCGCACTGTGGATTCCTGGAGTACTTCCATGCATACAAAAGATGGGGCAGGCACTTGTCTCACTCCATCATGAACTGGTCGACAAATGCTCTTAGCATGGCCTTTATTTAAACTTTTCCACCAGACAATTTGTCTGTGGATGGTAACAGGGCGGTGGGGTGGTCTTCATATTTTTACCCAACAGCACTTCCATAAACATCCACAAACAAAACCACTCTGATAAAGTCTTGACACATACTTCTATAATACAAAAAGCTCACTGTTCTATTCGTTGTTTTAGTAAAGTGCCAATACTACCTGGCATCGGGCAGGAGATATCACAGCATCCGCTGCAGGACTACAAGATTCAATAACAGTTTCTACCCTACAGTGATTAGACTTCTGAACTTGGGCACTAGTCCCAGTGGTCTGGAAACATAAGTCAAGTTTTATTTATCTGTGCAATATATACTTACATATATTCCAAGCAAGTGCAATATTTATTTATTATATCCATAGTCAGTATTATTTAACTCACTCAAGTGCAATATTAGAGAAATAACTTGCATTTCAATTTGTAGTGTATTTTGTATTACTTTAAATAGGGTAGTTAATTTAACTCAGGGAAGGGTATTCTTTTCGTATGTGAGTGTTGGTAAATGTCTCTGCTCTTTCTGGCGTGTATCGGCAGTAGTACTGTACTTGTTAGTTATGTTTATTCCTCTACTTGTATGTGCTGCTTCACTTTCCTTTGTAATCTAAAGAATTGAGCTGATGCATGAAATTTAATTTAGGCTACAAATGATGTGTAGTTCTAAATGACAGTAAAGTTTACTTTGACTTATGAGCAGTCTTACTTGTGCATATTTAATAATTTTGGTTGCTTTACACTTAATTGGTTGTCCTTTCATAAGAAACTTCCATAAACATGCCAGCAGCTCTGACATGTGGCACCTCCATCCATCAGTAATTTTCTAGGGAGACCTACTCTGCTGAAAATGTCTAGCAAAGCATTGTCCCTTTCTCTGCTTCAATGGATAATAAAGTCATTATGTCTGGGTATCTAGTGGCATAATCCAGCACTACAAGATATATTTCTTATCTGTGAGACTTGGGGTACTCACATGATCCACAACATCCATAGCTACTCTATGAAATTGCTCCTCAGTAACAGGCAAAGGAATTAAAGATGACTTGGCTTGGTCTCCAGCCTTGTTGACCTTTTGGCAGTGCTCATGGGTCCTATAATATCCAGTTACATCCTTCACAAATCCTGACCAGTAAAAATTCCATATATGCCACCTTTTGCCATGCTTTATGCCCATAGGGTCTAAAAAAGGAATATCATAGGCTATGTCCACAAGTGTTTGTCGGTAGGCCCTGGGTACTAACTGCTGCATTACTTCACCCTCTAGCCCTCCTTTAAGGGTGCATTTCCTGTACAATAATCCTCTGTTCCAGTACAGGGACTCTCTCTGCTCGAGTATCATAAGCCTCCTTGGTTACCTTCCACAAGTAATGTAAAGAAGGGCCTGAGAACTGAGTCCACCTCAAGTACTCCATGATGACCTACCCAAGCTACCCATCCTAACGGGCTCTGGAACCATCCAACAGCAGTGCCTCAAGTCATGTCCAAATACTAGCACCTATCTCTCTCTGTCTCAGCTTCTGTGGCTCAATCCCTGGGTCACTGCTCCTGATCAACTCTCCCTTTGAGGTAGCTACATTACCAGCCCTGGATGCACCTTCCTCTTACTGCCTTCTCCACATAACTGTCTCCATGCCTGGTTGCATGTGATGGCATACACGTAAGGTACTTCATTGTCAAAGTTCTCTTTTAGGACATTGGAAGGAACATCCTCAAACACGGTCACCTGCAATCCAGATAAACTCCTATTAAAGGCTCTAGCTTTGACCCCCACTGCAAGCTTGACTATAGTTATGTGTGAGGCTGCATTCTCTTTCTGTCATCAGAATAGGATATGGACAACCCACCACTGTTGCAATACTAGTTCTGCTTAATGCTTCTTGAGTTTTTAGTTCTTCTCCCTGCCTCTGTGGGCAATGAGACCATTCATGCCCATTTTGTTTTATCTCAAACATTTAACCCCAAACCTTGGGTATGCACCAGAAACCACAGCTTCCCCCTTTTCATGTCTAACTTGCTGTGATGATCTAGACTCCACATACTGGTTTCCTTACACCTATGTGAAGTGCTTGGGTGCTCCCTTCCTATGCAGGGGTAAACTGTTACTCAGAAATGGGCTCCCATCCCTTCATGTCTCTTCAGTGTTACACTCCTGGTCTGCCAACCAACTTCTTACGTCTTCAAAGGGAGCATTAAAAGCAAACTCACTGAGATCACATTTTGTAGAATTTGTCTGCTCCCCACCCCACACAAATCCTGTTAGAAACTGTGTTTCCTGGGGTTTCTGCACACTATAAACCCAAGTGCTGTAGAGCCTTTTCCCGACACCTTCAGCTAATATAAACCTCCTCCAGGGTCAAACCATTTCTGGGGACAACAGGCAAAGAGTTTGAGGAGTTTTCCCACAGTACTCATTCAATTCTTTGATCACATTTTTGGATTTGATAATTTTAGAATCAGCAAACAGTTATATTTAAAGAATCTATTCCCTCTTTTGTTTAAAAAAATACAAGATAAGGAAAAAAAAGCAATCTGAAACAGTTATTATAAACACTACACCAGCAGATAAAAAATATGACTAGGAATTGGAATATGCATCTTTTTCTTCTTCTGCTGAATCCGTAATTATTGTTAACATTGTATACAATATACATGATTATGATCAGTTCACCGATCCTAGCAGTCTTATTATGTGTTCAAGACATGAAGGCCAAGAAATTCACCTCAAAAGAGGTGAGTCTTGATATCCATGTTGAGAACATATAACTGTAGGTTAGAATCGGAGACCAGATCATAATTCTTTGTAGTGCTTATAGTTTTATCTGCTCCATGTACTATAAATTACATTAAAAAAAGAAAAATAAAATCACCATGTGTTTTTTTGGCCTTCAAAGCCGTAATACACTTGGCGAGCACTGTCAGAAAGTCACTGTGATACAGTACCTCATGTTTACATTCACCTTTCGTAGCTCTCAAACGTCTAGATTTTCACAGAATGTCCAGATTGATTAATATTTTTTTGGTGTGTCCCTCTTAAAATCTATGGTTTTTGGACAAACCACTGAAGAGGACTGAAGTCACTAACTAATGACATACATTTAAGTCTCAGAATTATCCTTTAGAAAATGAAGATGAACATACTTCTTGTTAATCAAACAACTTTTTATGCTTATAACAGGAATTTAGGGACACTGCATCTACAGGGACAGCAGGCAGAAACACATTTTTTTGTTCTGTACTAAAAAGCAAACAACTGAAGACAAAAAAAAAAAAACAATACTATAATACCTTTCAAAATAATACTAAGCACAACCTTAAAAATTTTGGACATCCATTAAAGAAATCGTATATCCTGGCCAAAAATTCAACCCGCACCCCTCGGAACTGCAAAATAGTTCAACTCTTATTTTACAGATAGTATAGCATCTCTAATCAAGGATTGTTCAACATCTAATCCCAACCCTGCCCAACAGGCACATATCACCCATCCACTTTTACCTTCAAACCTTTGTCCACATCCTATATAAAACTACTCAAACAAATTTAAACCATGCTCTTCTTCAGCTGATGACCTTCCAAGCGAGTATCTAAAAATATCAGCCAACAGCATTGCTTATCCTGTCTCAATCCTTATAAATATGTCAATCCAGGAATCCCACATTGCCTTTCTCTGGGAAAAAAAGTCACACATTATCCCTCTGCACAAAGGAGGAAAGTCAAAGGACATGAATAACTTTAGACCTATAAAATCCAATCAGTGTGTAAACGCAGGGCAAACAAAATCAAATAACCAAAAAAAGTCCTTGTGGAGCAATCCACTTATAAAGACACAAATGGAACTGTAACTTGTCATAAAACTTTTATTCAACAAAAATAAACTGGTCAAGTGCTTTCGTAGAATATTACTGGCAGCTTAGGACCAACACCACAATTGTCCCTGGTATTAATGACTTTTGTTCTTTGAAACCTATTCACAAAGATATATCTCTTATTTTATAACTGAAAAGGGTTACTGAAAAGGGGAAGGGTTACTTTACCAAAGTGACTTTTAATATTGTTCATAGAGCCCTAAGGTTTATGTGATTGGCTGTGTTGTTTTTAAAATAGGCACTTAAAGGATTTTAATTGAGTTTTTAATTGTTCTGATGAAGTCCAGATGTTGCTGGACGAAAGTGCTTGACCAGTTTATTTTTGTTGAATAAATGTTTTACGACAAGTTACAGTTCCGTTAGTTTCTCTATAAGCGAATTGCTCCATGAGGACTTTTTTTGGTTATTAACTTTAGACTTATAGCAGTCTTATCTCCCCTCGCCAAAATACTTGAAAATCGTATTCAAAAACAATTGCTAGACTATCTCCTGCAAAAAGAATTCCTATCCCCTACACAACATGGCTTCTATCCTTCCCATCATACTAGCACTGCCCTACTAACCTATACAGATACTGCCAATAAAGTTAGAGATAATGGCAAACTAGTCTCTCCCTTATTTCTAGACTTGTCTAACGCCTTTTCCACACAGTTTGGCACAGCAAACTTCTTCAAATGTCCTCACTAGGTCTCTCTCAGTCTCCCCTTCTGTGATTCAAAAGCTATCTGTCCAATAGGTATCAATCAGCAAAATGGCACTGTACGCTCCCTCCTTACCACCAGTGTACCACAAGGCTATATCCTTGGTCCCCTTCTCTTTAACAATTTCACCAATAACTCTATACTTCCACACAGCAGGCCACCTTAATACAATACGCAGATGATTCCACTCTCATTTGCACATCTGACAACATGGTACACCTCCAAAAAATACTCAGGAAGTTTTAGCAGCCACTGAAACGTGGCTTCATAACTCACAACTCATGCTCAACCCGAAAAAGACCAAACTACTACTATTTTTTCCCTAAATCCCTCTCTTATGAAAACACTAAATTTAAAGTCCTCTCTCTCAATAATACAACCAGTGAAGTCACTACTCCTAGCCAACTATTAGAGGTGATAGTGGATGATAATCTTACATTCCACCTGCATATACAAAATTGCCTAAGAAAAACTCATCAAAAACTAGGGATGCTTTACAGAGCCAAAAACTTTCTCACTGATGCAACTAAAAGTACAATTGCCACTACTTATCTCCTCCCCACTCTTCTTTATGGCGCTCCACTCCTTACTAAACTCCAGGCTTCACAAAACTTGAAACATGAACAATGCTATAAGAAAATTACTAAATGTACAGCACATACCCCATTCAGAAACCACCACTGTACAGCACTGAAAAGTCTAAATTGGTTAGAACTGCCACATCAACTAACATATGCACTTCTTACCACCTATAAAATTATCTTGTGTCCATCCTCCTGTCCAGCACTAAAATCATTCTACACAGCCATGTTCCCAGTCGATCACTGTGATCCAGTGACCAAAAACTCCTGTCTGTCTATAAACCTAGGAAATCTGCTGGGCATTATCTATACTCATACATGGTTGCTAAGGCCTGGGAACTTACCTGTATCCATCAGGTCTATAACCACCTTCCCATCTTTCAAAAGTACTCTGAAAGACTTCTTAGCTAAAATCGGTCTCTTTTCTTTCTCAAAACTAGGATAACCTACATCCCTAAATGTGAACAAGTACCTCTTCATTCCTTATACCTCCTTACTGTCTCTTTTTCACTTACTTCCTTACTACTATCCAATTCTCTTGTCTGACTCTCTCTCTAAATATACTACAAGCCTGTTTTTCCTTCACTTCATTTTGTAATTACTACTTGTGTTACACTAACATACCTTTAATTTCTCTATAAACTGTCTAAAAGTTCTCTAGGTATTAAATGATTGTGATACACCTTGTATGGATTCTTAACCATTTTTTTTATCTTGTGTCTAATTTGTTATAATTATTTAAACAGCAGATGTTTTTGTTTTATTTTTGAACATTGCAAAACTATTGTTCTTAAAATGTTTTGTAATAATTTGGAGCTTTTCTCCCTGGGCCTTCACCAAAAATTGGCTTCTACCCAGTCGAACTTCCCAGTAATCAAATGTGAATAAATAAATAAAATAAATAAATTCTTCCATGTACTTATCCCAGGACTCCAAATGGCTACTTCCTGACAGGCCCATCTCCAAGACAGACTCTCTCTCTCTCCTACCATCTACTTATCCCAAAGCACAAATTGGCTACTTACTACCAGGCCCATCTTCAAGGCACTCTCGCTCTTCTTCCATCTACTTATCCTAAGGCTCAAACTAGATACTTGCTACCAGGCTCATCTCAGAGGCATTCACTCTCTTCTTCCATCTACTTATCCCATGGCACCAAGTGGCTACTTACTGCTAGGACCATATCCCAAACACACTGTCTCTCTCTCTCTTCTACTATCTACTTATCCCAGGGTGCACACACAAGTTATGTACTTAGCATAACTTGGCATCTGTGATGTCCAATTTCATTCTTTCTCACTTATGAGTCTAGGATCCGACACTGGATCCAGTTTGGCCACTTTTAAAAGACTATGATCTGAGCCGAAGCACCTAGGGGAAGGGACGGATCCGGCAAGGCTAGACCTGATGCCTGCCCTGCCCCCTGGAGTCGGCACCCTCTCGGATCCAAGACCTGCTCTGTTCCAATGGCATCAAAGCCAAACCAGTCTGGGACCCTGATGGAGCCAAAGAAATTCTTATCCTCAGATCCGTCAACAGCTCCCTCAGAGAAACCGGACCCAGGGATTCTGAAGCAATAGTTTGGATCGGAAGACGAGCATTAAGAGAAGCAGCTGGAGATCTCACGGACACTTGATTGGGCAGAGAATGCAGAAGTCCCAACTCTATCTGTGCCTTGAGAAAGCTGCGCATGATCCTGTTCATATCGGGGTGAAGAAGGCTCCGAGATGACCTAGAGGAAGCCGAGGAGTGCTTGGATCTTATAGGTGAAGTGATCTTGCAGGTATGGACCAGGGAAGCATGTGCAGATGCTGAAATCGGGAGTAGAGCTCCATGCTTTAGGATCCGAGAAGGACATTCTCTAGGTCAGAGACTCAATAATGACACAGTCAGATCCAGTGAGAACAATGGATCTGAGGACCTAATCAGGAGCCAGCTTCAGAGCCAAGAGGACTGTTGGATCCGAATGCACTTTAGACACACTTGGATCTGGGGAACTTGGATCCAGCAGTCTTGGTCTTTTCGCTGCATGAGAACAGGAAGAAGCCCCTGGGGAAGCTGAGGAGGCTCTTTTTTAAGATTTTTTGAGCTTGCTGGTTTAACAGGAGTTTCAGCTCCAGAAGCAGGCAAGATCCCCTTCAAAATTGGCTTAATCCAACAATCCAAAAGGGCACGAGAGTTGAAGGCCGCACCCATGGGACAGTCAGCATGCAGATGTTCGGAACCCAGGCAATAGATGCACTTCTTGTGGGCATCAGAATTAGGAATCAAGTAGTATTAGAAAGAAAAATAAAATAATTTGAGAATTCATTTATCTTTCCCACTGAGCAAATGCTTGAGAGCTATAGACCACGTCTGTGCAGAACAGCGACAAATGAGATCTGGGGGTTAGACAGACATGAGGCATTATGGGAGAGGGAGGAGCTTGAGGCTTGGTTCATAGTCTTGTAAAAACA
Source organism: Protopterus annectens (assembly GCF_019279795.1). Taxonomy (NCBI): domain Eukaryota; kingdom Metazoa; phylum Chordata; order Ceratodontiformes; family Protopteridae; genus Protopterus; species Protopterus annectens. The sequence goes on along the minus strand of NC_056751.1, from coordinate 578,395,797 downwards.
GCCAAATCAGATCCAATGTCGGATCCCAGACCCAGAAGTGAGAAAGAATGAAATGGACAACATCAGATCTGGCTACTTATTGCCAGGCCCATCTCTGAGAAACAGATTAGATTTGATTAAATCAAGTTCACTACACATTAACTCCTTTGCCAATCTCGTCATGCTAGAGTGGGAAACTAAATTCTTATTTCCTAGTGAATTTTTTTCCAATATAGTATTTTACACTAGATATTTGGACGATTTATTTTATCTTATTCTATTTTTTTTATTTATTTTATGGAATGGTCCAACTGAAAGGATCCCCCTTTTCATTGATTATATCAATCAGACCACAGATTTTTTGAGATTTACTCATCATTTTGACACTTGTGGAATTGCCTATTTAGATCTACACATCAGTCATTCAGAGGAAGGGTTTGTTTCTCGTATTTACAGGAAGGAGACATTTTCTAATGACTATTTACAATACAGCAGCAACCACCCTAGACATGTTTTCAAGAACGTTTTTAAGGGACAATGTATTAGGGCGGCTCGCATGTCTTCCAACAAGGACTTAATGTGTAGTGAACTTGATTTAATCAAATCTATGTTTCTTGACAGGGGGATACCCGATATCACTTCTGGATGACATTACTCAGTATGTCAAGGGTGAATGGGGTAATAAATATCCCCCTATTTTGGGTGTTGGTTGCTTTAACAAGAGTAAGGATGAGTGCAACATAGTAAATAGGCATAGAGTTTGTGTTCTAACTTATTCTCCGTTTGTTCACTTTATTAAAAACATTATTTGTGAGCATTGGAGGTTAATTTGTGTTGACAAAGACTTAGAAGATGCTTTCGGAAAAAAACCTGGTTTTGTTTTTAAGACTGGACCTAACATCAAGAGTCTTCTTGAGATGAGAACACATACTAAACTTAAGTATGGAGAGACTAGGAAATGTGGATGTTGTAGGCAGTGTGATGCCATTAGGGAAGGTGAAGGTGTCAGGTTGGCGGATTTTAATAGAACCTATGTTAAAAGTAAGGTTGGGAATTATAATACCTCCAAGGTTGTTTATATTGCAACATGTTTGGCATGTCCTGCCTACTACATAGGGAAAACGGAGAGGCACCTCAAAAAACGCATTTATGAACATCTTTATAAGATTAAAATAGGAGATTCTAAGAATGCACTTTATAGACACATCTCCTCATATGGTGACACACATATCTTCAAATTTTCCATTATTGACAAAGTGGATGTTTCACCGTTTGGTGGTAATTGGAAAGCTCTTCTTGCCATGAAAGAAGCAAAATGGCAAATATTAACGGATGCCACACGTTTTCCTGGAATTAATGACTTCATTAGTATCAAGCCTTTCTTACAATTGGCTTGAAGTTAGATATATGCCATATATTTTATATATTTATAATATTTAAAATATTTATTACTATTTTATTACTATTTTATTACACACTGAGTGAATCAATTTCTATATATATATTAGTATCCATTATTGTACATTATTTACATTTATTTTTTATATATATGTATATTTCCAACCATCAGAGGTTGGTTACGTTGGGGTTTTTGTGTGTTCTTACATGTTTTTAGTACAATTATCATGACTGTCATTTATAGTGATTTTTTCCTACAGAGTTATAGGATATGTTGCTTTAAGTACTTTTGGCGCCAAAAAAGTCTTTTAAACGCAACAGTAACTATTGTTTGGGGTTCTGGTGAAGTCTGTATTGGCAGATGAAAGCGCTTAACCCTGTGTCTTTGGAGTGTTTTGTTGGTCTACAATAAATTGCTTTTTATCCCTATACAAGCTGTGGATCACATAAATAACTAGGTCTCTTGTAACTGTATCTGTCGGAAGAGGAGTACCATTTAAAACATATGAGATAGGAGAACATTTTCTGCCAAACTCTACTATGCAACACATTTTTCATTTATTTTGAGACCATTGTTGTTGCACCTTGTATGCGCATATTCCAACTCAGTTAGAGCTGTTTTGTAACAGTGAAAGAGCAGATAACACTGCCAGTTTGTAGTCATTAGTAGATTTGGTCAACCACACTTCTGGGACATTGACTTGGGTGTCTGCAAAATAAAGGCCAAACAGAGTAAGTCCTAAAACTGATCTCTGTCAAACTCCACTAGTTATCAACTTAACATTCAGACAGGGAACTACAACTTAGATCTACTAGACAGACAATCTGCAATCCAGCAGACAATGTATGGGTAAACATTACGCTTATCTAATTTTTCAATACCACCCACATGTGGGACAGTGTCAAAAGCCTTGACCAGAGAAACAATAACAGTTTTTAAAGGAGAGAAGAAGAGGTAAAGCAGAAGTTAAACTTAAAACTGAACATATCTTCTTATGAATAAGAATATTTTTTATTACAGTATATACAATATAGAGGATTATGATCAGTTTTTTAATATTATTTTACCTATTTGTTGACCTCAGCTCAGATGGCTTAGTGGTTAACTGCTGTGAGTATAGTATACAGGGTCCTGGGTTCAAGACCTGCAAGGGCTGTTTATTTTCTAAGGGTCAGCACCCGGTGTTTTTTTCCTATCTACCTGATGAATCTGGGCATCTTGGGGCAATGCAGCAATTGCCTCATGTACAGAGACAACCCTCTGCTCCTACCACCAAACACTACAACCTGTGAGAGATGCACTTATATAGCCAAACTGGAAGCAAAGCTCTCTTCACCCAAGACTGGACTAGACAGTCAAGAGAAGAAGGTAAACACTTGCACCACACCACACATCACATAGTCCCTCAAAACCTACACCACCAAAACACACACAGAAATACAAAACACAAACCTACATTCTTGGGGGCTCTCAATAAAAATCTGCTCAAGCAACAGAGACCTCCAAAGCAGAAACGCAAGCAACCTCCACCCCCAACACAACCCAAATGACACATAGCCCACAAACTCAGTGTGCCACTCAACCCACAGCCCATAAGGCATAACAACATACCCAGCACTCTAGTCATAGGTGACTCTATAGTCAGGAACACAGATGTTCCACTCACCAGGCTAAACAAAGCGAAAGTTACTGTCAGCTGCCTGTCAGGTGCCAGGATTGGCCGCATAACGCATGCACTCAGGTCACTCCACAACAAGTAGAAAAGTGACTCTGTCATTGTACATGTTGGTGTGAATGACCTGAGACGTACCTCCCTGGACTACATGAAAAGAGACATGGAGGTGCTCTCCGTTCTTGTAGCCCAGGCAGGTATGACCCTAGCCCTGAGTAGCATCCTGCCATCACCCAGAATGATACCACAGGACAAGGACAAAATGACTGACTTCAATAATTGGCTAAGCTTCTGGTGTCATTCTAAGGGGATCCAGTATCTGTCTGCCTGGGATGACATGATTGACAGACCACGATGCTTTGCGAGAGATGGTCTGCACCTGTCACCCTTGGGATTCCGGATACTGGCTAAGGCTCTTGGCACCCCTACAGTGCCTTTTTAGGCAAGGTTCAAATGACAAATTCACCACTGTAATAAGTACAAGCAAGCAAAATCTGTGGGTAATGCTACTCAATGCTAGAAGTCTAAACCTCAAAATGCATTCACTCAAGGCACTCCTTAAAATGGAGAACATCGACATCTGTGCAGCGACAGAGACCTGGTTCAAGGCTCCAGACAGCACCACTGCATTACCAGGTTATAATTCATACCACACCTTTCGGCCACCTAAACTGGACCGAAACACTAAAGGCAGAGGCATGTCCATATTCATTAAGGATATCCACACATTCAGGCTAGTTGCTCAGCATAATGCATCCAGGATTATCCAAATGCAACTAACTCTGGGCAAGACCGCAATCCAAATTGTAACTTGCTATAGATCCCCCACCATATCCCAAGATTGCCACTGCTCATTTCTTGATACAATGGAAAATATTAAGGTACAACCCAACACCCTAATAATGCGCGATTTCAACTAGCCTACCATTAACTGGGAAAACTAGTCATTTACCAACTGTTTTGCTCAACGTTTTCTGGAATTCATAAATTCCAACCCTTTGGATCAACTTATCCACACCCCCACCAGGGGCAGCAATATCCTAGACCTGGTCATTACCAACATGGGCGACCAGTGTTCCACACCAGAGGTCAATTCCTCGTTGGTCAGATCCGACCACAAGCTAATCACCCTAAACATCCACATCACACCCCCATTAGGGAAACCACCGTAAAAAATTTCTCCAAAGCCAACTTCATGCTTCTTAAGACAGAAATGGCAAACTTCACGACACCCATGCAGACGGGCAATAGAGGTACGACTGCTGAATCCTACACAAATGCACTTTATAAGCACTTACACGAGTGCATGGATCTGCTATCCTCCAAAAAAAGGAAGCCAATCTGGTGGTCCCCTGCCATAAACAAACTCTACAACAGAAGAAAGAAACTGTTGCAAAAAAGAGCAAAATCCCATGATTGGAGGAACTCCCTGGTCAGGCTCAGTAAGAAGCCGAGATCCTTATAAAATCCTCCAAATCTAGTTATGAAAACAAAATCGCCATGGATTCAAACAACAATCACAAAGCTTTCTACTGCTATGTCAAGAATCTCAATGGCAACACTCAGCTCTGCTCTGAGTTACAGCACAATGCCCATCTCTATACTGGAAAAATGCAAAGTTCCTGTAATCACGGCTGCATAGGTAAAGACCACACTCTCCAAAGCCAAGAAAGTACAGTTGTGTGCACTTACCATAAATGTAGATGTTAGAGTGTATTCACTGTTGCAGTCATTACATTTGGGTAATCTGCTGGCAGGTTGCCCTCAGTCGGCCTGATTAACAAAGTCTTGGGTACTGCGTCAGTTGCTGTCCCTTCTTCCATGACGTCAGGTCATCAGGGGTATAAAAGATGCAGCCCTGGTGGAATGAGATCTGATCCTCTTGGGGACAGGTTTACGATGGTGCATATAGCAGAAACAAATACAATGGCTTATCCATTTGGAAATAGTCTGCTTTGAAATAGCCTTTCCCCTCTGCCCCTGCAGCAAATGCCACCAGTAATTGTTCAGATTTTCTTAGAGATTTTGTCCTGCTTAAGTAGAATCTTAGTTGTCTGTGTACATCCAGTGAATGCAGAATCCGCTCACCCTTGTTCTGTGGGTTCGGGAAGAAAGTTGGCAGATGAATGGTCTGATTGAGGGCCACACTAGATACCACTTTAGGCATAAAGGATGGATTGGTCTTGAGAGCCACCCTGACCAGGCAAAAAATAATAAAAGGCTCCACTGCCATAAGAGCCTGTAGTTCTGAAATCCTTCTAGCTGAAGTGACTGGTAAAAGAAAAGCAGTTTTCCAAGAGAGAAATTTTAGGTCTGCAGTAGCAGCTGGCTCAAAAGGAGGTAGAGTGAGTTTGCCCAAAACAAAATTGAGGTCCCATGCAAGAGTTGGTGCTCTCCTGGGAGGTCTTAAATTTTTGGGCCCTCTGAAGTACTGCTTTAGCAAAGGATGAGAAAAGAGGGGAGGCTCTGTTGTAATGAGCTGAAATGGCAGAGGCATGGATTTTTATGGAAGAAAAAGATAGGCCCTTGTGAAGCATCTCAGTTAAGTATTGCAGAATCTGAGGAATATTGGGCATTGCTGTGCTTATTCTTTGTGCTTGGTTCCAGGCACAGAATCATTTCCACTTGTCAGCATAAGATTTTCTAGCTTCCAAAATGACATCCATCACAGGTTTGCTGAGAGATGTAACTGATGAAATTGGTTGATTAACTATGCTGCAAGATTCAGAGTTTGGAACGGAGTGTGTAGAATTTGATAGTTCTGCTGAGACAGTAGGTGAGGTGTCTGAGGCAGGCAGCACTGAGGAAGGTGTGACATATTGCGCAGGAGCGGGTACCAGTGTTGGCGAGGCCAATCTGGAGCAATCAGAATCATTTTTGTTTTTTCCTGTCTGACTTTTAGTAAGACCTTGGAGAGCAGAGGCAGAGGGGGAAAGGCATAGACTGATAGGTTTTTCCAGCCGAAGGACAGAGCATCCACTTTCCAAGCTTTTTTGTGATGAGTTCTTGTGCAGCATTTGTCCAACTGACAGTTTTGGGGTGAGGCAAAAAGATCTATGTCCAGGCTCCCCCATTTGCAGATCCAGCTTCCATTCGTGGAGGTCCATAAGATTTCTGCTTAGTTCGTCTGCCAGAGTGTTTTGTTTTCCTGGCAGGAATTGAGCTTGTAGATGTATTTGATAAGCCAAGGCAGTGTTCCACAATGCCATGTCTAGTCTGCAAAGGGGGTAGGAATGGGTACCCCCCTGCTTGTTTATGTACCACATAACTGTGGTGTTGTCTGTCTTTATCAGTAGTTGTCTTGGATGAAGGTAGTCCTTGAAGGCTGTCAGAGCATTCTGTACAGCTAACATTTCTTTTTGATTGATATGTAGGTGCATTTGATTTGGGTTCCATTTGCCCTGAATGCACTTCCCTGCCAGGTAAGCTCCCCATGCATAGTCTGATGCATCTGTAGTTAGGGTTTGGGCGGCAGGGGGTAGTATGAATGGTAGTCCCTTGCTTTGGTGGCAGGCTTCTGCCCACCATAGGAACTCCAAACGTAGGCAAGGTATGATGGGAATCATTTCCAAGCTGTGACAATGTTGACTCCATAGACATTTTAGATACCACTATAGTTTCCTCATATGCAGTCTTGCATATGGAATTAGAAGAATGCAGGAGGCCATGAACCCCAAGGTCTGCAGAATTTGTCTTGCAGATAGCAGGGTTTGTGTGGCCACCTTTTTGAAGTAAGTCATCAATTGAATTTGTTTTTCTGGCGTAAGGTAAGTCATCTAGGAAGTTGTATTCAAGCTTGCACCCAGGAATGTAATTATTTGAGAGGGTACCAGTTGTGATTTCTTTTCATTTATGGTGTACCCTAGACAAGTTAGAAGTCTTTTTACAAACTCCAGATGTCTTAAAAGAGCGTCCTTTTTTTCTGCCTGAATTAGACAATCGTCCAGGTATGGATAAATTTGAATATTTCTTTGCCTGCAAAATGCAATTACTGATGCCAGGCACTTTGTGAAGACCCTGGGCACAGTAAATAAGCCAAAGGGCAGTGCAAAGAATTGGTAATGCAAATAGCCTGCTTTGAAGCGGAGGTATCTTCTGCAAGATTCCCTGATTGGGATATGCAGGTAAGCCTCTTTTAAGTCTAGAGTTACCAACCTGGCATCCTTGCCTAGCATAGGTAGTAACTGTTGGAGAGTCAGCATCTTGAATTTTGGAATGTTCAGAAATGTATTTAGAATGGATAAATCCAGAATTGTATGCCATGATTTGTCTTTTCTGGGTACCAGGAAAAGTCTTGAATAAAAACCTTGTCCCTTTTCCTTTTCTGGTACTGGTTGAATAGCCCCCATATTCATGAGGGACATAACTTGTTTCTGGGCCTCTGCCCACTGATTTGGAGGTACATCTGGCCATCCGTTTGGGATTGGTAACGTGTGGAAATGAAATCTGTATCCCTGGGATACTATATTTAAAACCCATTTGTCCTGGGTAATCAGTTGCCAGTTTTGTGCATGAAGTGCCAGTTTTCCCCCCAAAGGGGTGGTCAAAAGATAAGTGCTTGTTGATTGCAGTGGAAAGTCATTGAGACTGTTTACCGTAGGATGGTGCCTTGCTACTTCCAGGTTTGGAGGTGGAGGCACCCCATTGCTTTGTTCTGGAAGTTCCTTGCGACTGAAACTTGGAGCCTTTGGAATGTCTGGGTTTGACCTGAGCGGCTCTAGTGGGTACTGGAAAAGACCAGTTATTAGTAGGCCAGTGCCTACTGAACCTGGGTGGCTGCACTTGTAAGAAATCTTTTACAGTTTGCATATATTTAGGCTTTATCTTCCATCTTTTTCAGAACATCTTCAACCTTATTACCAAATAGACTGTCCTGTTGTAAAGGAGCATCCAACAATTTTGCTTTAACATGGTCAGGCAGATTTTGTTCCTTGAGTCAAGCATGCCTTCTTATCACAGATCCAGTTACAGCAGCCTTGCAAGAGGCCTCCAAGGAATCAAAACCATATTGCAAAGTATGTTTTCCAACTTGTTCAGCTGAATGCAATAAATCATGCAACTCTATTTTCCACAGTCAGAAATCAACATAATTTTCTGTAAGTAAACCCATGGCATGCTGTTGATTTTTAAGCATATGAAATTGACAGTTTAAAGCCCTGATTGCCAAGGTTGCAGACGTGTAAACCTTCTTACCCCATCTATCCAGCGCCATGGAATCTCTATCAGAAGGGGTATGATTTTTAGCAGAAGAAGCCTTAACGTCCTTGGGACCCTGAGAAATGGTTTCAGGGTCAGCAGTAGGGTTTTTAAAAAAGTGATTTGTGGGAGCCAGGAACCCTGTAATATCTGTCTGGCTTACTAGGAGCCGGAGGCAGGGAATCAGGAGTCATACTGGACTCTGAGAAAACATCATCAACAATGTCTAGAACGGGAGGTATAGCCAAAGGCCTATGCTGAGGAAGAAGAAGGAAATCCCCAAATCTCTTTTTAGATTCTGAGAAATCCTGACTCTCCCAGTGAAAGTGTTCCCTTAAGGTATGCAAAGTTTCTCCAAAAGAAAAATACTCAGGAGGGGAAGCAGAAGGAATGGAATATTCTGCATGAGAGTCCTCATAGGTGGGAATAGATCATTCCTGATCAGAAGAGGAATCAGAAGAAACAGAAACCTGATCTGAAGATTCATAGTCAGTGCCTTGCCTAGGCCTCTTAGCCGGAGGGGAATGGGTACCCCTGATCAAGGTAATTAAATCCTCAGCCATTTTGATCATTTGCTTTTTTGGCATTGGGGCCTGTACACATGGCCCAAGCGTCATTTTTTTGGACATAAAAGTAGTTTTTGGCCTTAGTTTTGAAGATGGCGTTGGTTTAATATACAAATTTTTAGGCCTGAAAACACCCTCGGAAGCCGGTGCCTGCTCAGCGTCTCCGGACCCATCTAAGGTAGAGACATCCATGGGTTCAATACTTAAAAGTATCTTGCAGCATACCGGACACCGAATGGGTCTCAGTAGAGGCCTGCGAATCAAAAGAAGCGGGTATCAGGGGCTGTGAAAGCACCTCACTGAGTACCGATGAACCGGCGACTGGCTTAGGAGAAGCTTCGTCGTTGGTTTTGGATCTCGACGGTCTGTCTCTGTCTTTTTCTTTGCGTTCTTTAGGTATTCTGGTAGCTGGTTTGCTGACCAATGACATTTCTGGATAGGTAACTCTCGAGCCAAAATATTTAGAAGCAAAAATATACAAACGTTTAATAGTGCATTGGTTAAATTTAGCACAAAACCGACAGCAAAGCACGTTGTGGTCAAGGCCTAGGCAAGGAATACAGTACAAATGAAAATCCTTATGAGGTATTTGCTTCCCACAAGTAATACCATTATTAACTTTTACTGACATAGGTAAGGAACAAGAAAAAGTTTCCCCAACGGGGTACTTAGCTTTTAGTTGAAGACTTCGGTTCTGAAACTCGAAAACGAAAATTTCAGGAGTCGGCCGAACGGCACTTGTGAACTGCTTCTGCTTCAGGGACCGTGCAGCAAGAAAGACTGATGTAATGGTGTCAGCTGCATGTTTTATACCCTTGATGACCTGACGTCATGGAAGAATGGACAGCAACTGACGCAGGACCCAAGACTTTGTTAATCAGGCCAACTAAGGGCAACCTGCCAGCAGATTACCCAAATGTAATGACTGTAACAGTAAAACACGAAGAACATCACAGCATCCATGGGAACTGGCAACATCCCAGGCTACGTTCTACATGAACTACAGAATGAACTGGCACCCCACCTAAGCACCATGTTTAATCACAGCCTCACCTCAGGTTTTGTGCCCATTGAATGGTGCACAGTGACAGTTATCCCACTCCACAAAGGGGGAGCCACCACGGACCCCAGGAACTACCGCCCCATTAGCCTAACAATCCTGGTCTGTAAGGCCATGGAACGTATCATCATGGAGCTTATAAACAAAGACATTGGTAATCTCCAAACTCTGGACCCCAACCAGTTCGTATTTGTAAAAGGCAGATCATGTCTCCTAAACCTGATAGACTTATTTGAAGCAATCACCAAAGCTGTAGACGAGGATACGGTGGTTCACCCAGCCTATCTAGATCTCTCCAAGGCTTTTGACACCATCCCCCACTCTGGAATTATAGATAAACTCACTAAACTAGGTATAAATCCCTATGTCACAAGATGGGTTGCCAACTGGCTCACTGACACAACCCACACTGTGAAACAGCAGACTTCAAATCCGACTTCAGTCCAGTGACAAGTGGAGTACCACAGGGTTCAGTCCTGGGTCCTCTCCTGTTTGGTATCTACTTTTCTGAAGTACAAGCAAACACAGAAGGCCTTTGGCTAACGAAGTTCACAGATGACTGCAAACTAGGAGCCATAATCGAAACTCCTAATGATGTGGACATCCTACAATAATAATTTGGTCAGGTGTAATGACAATAAACATAACAAACATATTATAAACATTCTTGGATATATACAAAAATACATACTAAAAACTATATATAATACTTGGATCAACAGTGTTGTTTGGACATCATCACAGCAAACATGGATTTAAATGACCTTTTAAAAGGCCTGTCTGCAGATAAGGATAATTTAGAAGTCTTTGGGCTCAATTTGGACCATACACCTATGAATGATAGTAATATTTCAAAGGATAAATGTATACAGGTATTTACTAAGTTACAACGACAAATGAAGGCTTTTAGAACCAATATTTGGCACTTGAAATCATTTAAAGCATACAAAATCAAGGACGTAACTCCAAGAGGGCTTCGTATTAAGTTACAACCTCTGGTTTCCAATATTGATCAAGAATTAAGACAAGACTGGGCTAAGGCACAGCATCAGGCATCAATGTTACTTACAGATTGCCTTATTAAGTATTATGAAAGAAATATTGAGACCCTTACTCCAGAATTACATAAAACCTGTTCTGAAGTTGAAATTTTTTCTTCGACCACTCATTATCAAGATCAGTTAACACAATTATCTAAAGAATTAGAGAATATTGAAACAGACCTTAAGAAAAGGAAGCTACACAAATTTAATCGAGACTTAGGGGATTACGAACAAGGTCCACTGTAAAAAATGTTAGATTTAATGATGATACATTTAAACCTTCTAGAGGCAGAAAGCGACCCAGACCCATATTAAAAAACCAAGACAATAGAAATTTTGTCACCACGGATGATGATTACTCATCCACCACCGAAGGAGATGTTTCCTCCAACCAGGCGTCCCCAGTGGCTAAAAGAAAACAATCTATCCCTTTAGGGGGCAGACACGTAGAGGAGGCAGGAAGCACAAACATAAACACGGAAAGAGGGACAACCAGTTTACATACACTGCTCAAACAAGTTACAACACAATAAACAATGTCTTGAATATCTCATCAGTCAAATTAACAGAATGTCAATACCAAGTACTTAATAAAGGACTAAATTTTGTACCCACAGCATCAGTGTCAGAACATTCATTTGTAGAAGACATTAACAATTTTTGCAGAAATCTTAACCTTAAGCTATTTTTTTTCAGACACCAATAATTCTCAAAGATCTACAGGTTTTAAATTTGGCAAATCTTCATTTATGCCCCCAATGGATAAATATGTATCTACATTTAAGGAATGTGTTTTAAGGGATCTACATTTTTCAAAAAATATGGATACTTTACGGAATAATTTAAATAAACAAGAACGAGAAGCATTAATGCAATTACAACAAAACAAAAACATTGTCATAACCAATGCAGACAAAGGTGGTGGCATTGTAGTTATGGATTATACTAAATACAAGGCAGAGGCAACGAAACAGTTATCTGATTCTAGGTTTTACATTAAGATGGCAATAGATCCTACTTCCAATTTTAAATCTGAAATAGATTCATTTCTGGATTTAGCGGAAGAAGAAATTATTACATCAAAGGTGGCTAACCAACTAAAGGTTCAAGAACCTATCCCTCAATTTCTCTATTTAATACCCAAGACACACAAAAATTTAAACAACCCTCCTGGAAGACCCATAGTGTCAGGTCATGGGTCCTTAACTGAGCCACTGTCTGCTTTCCTAACGGAATATCTTAAACCACTATTGTCTATGGTACGATCCCGAATTCAAGACACCACACAATTCCTAAACATCATTGAAGATTCCCAATTGGAGGAAAATTGGCTTTTGTGCACGTTAGATGTAACATCTTTATATACAAGCATCCCACATTCAGCTGGCATTCAAGCTGTAACATACTGGCTCACAGAAGCAAAATTATATCCAACTGGATTCAACAATTTTCTCATCCAACTAACCAAATTTGTTCTACAAAAAAACATATTTTATTTTGAAGGGATCCCATTTTGGCAAATTAAGGGTACAGCAATGGGAGCTTCCTTTGCTCCCATTCATACGATCTCTTCATGGGATATTTGGAATTACACTTCATTTATGACAGTGAGCTGAAACATCTATTTGGAACATATGGACATATAGGCGAGGAGATATTTAGATGACTGCTGGTTAGTGTGGGTAGCCAAGATGTTCTTACCAAGTTTGTTGCATATCTCAACAAAAATCCATGGGATATAGAATTTACCATCAACATTGGATATACAGAAATTGTGTTTTTGGATGTTTTAATCAACAGACTTGGATCATACTTTATCAACAACAATATATCGGAAATTTCCAATATAACACGATTCTACATGCAACAAGTTCTCATCCCATACATCATCACCAACATTCCAAAATCACAATATATGCGCCTCAAAAGGATTTGTTCATCCAACACAGAATATTACAAAAAAACTAGTGAATTAACTGCCAGATTTATAGACAGAGGATAAAATATAAACCGACTCAATCACACAGCTGCACAAATTGACCAAAAAAGTCGGGAGGATTTGCTTCAATATAATAAATCTACAGAAGGGCTTCGGTCAGCCAAACAACCGATTAGGTTAATTACTACATATGGTAATAATACCAAATGGTTCAGACAAATTGTTGACAAACATTGGGGTACCTTACAGTCCAATTAATTTCTTAGAGATATTCTTCCTGAAAACTGTTCATTTTCCTATCGGAGAGGAAGGACCATACAGTCGAATTTTGCACATTATAAACGTCACTTTCCCGGTATACACCACCAAACTACATTATTTGGAGACACATTGGTTGGTTGTTACCCATGTGGACACTGTAGTCTATGCCAACATATCCGGAAAACAAAAGAATTTACCAGCAAAAATACACCAAAAATTTTTAATATCAAAATCTTTGGCAACTGCAGTTCAGACTGGGTGACATATTTGGCACAATGTTCTTGCCCTGCTTTCTACGTAGGCCAGACTTCTAGGCCAATGAGGATCAGAATCAGCGAGCACTTAAGCGCCATTCGAAACAGGCGTATAACCAATGCGTTATACAAACATACTAGACAACACACTACAGCTTCGTTCCAGTTCATTATTATAGACAGAATACAATCACATAGGAATTTCAAAATGGGTTGGCACAATAGACTAAATAATATGGAACAAAGATGGATTACTACACTTGGGGCCCTTTTTAAACCTGGACTTAATGAATATCATGTACATGAAGGATAAATGTCACACAAGCTATATTTATAGCGGAGCTACATTGAGTTAAATCTGGTATTGCATTCCAGATATACTATTATTTCCTTCATTCATTTATAATATTCTCAATAATAATCTCCAGTACCCTACCATTATTCAAAACAGACACATAACCATCTGTTTTAGAACATGTACTTACAATTCTCAAAAATATTTTGAACATATTATAGTTTTTCATTAATAAAACACAATTCACATTAATCCTATTATGTTCAATATTTGCTGTCTAAAATGGATTTCACCATACTAATGATTACAATTTATAGGTTGATTGTAATATTAATATTTAAGCCATACTTTATTGTAAATAAGAAGTCAATTTTGGTGAATCTATTTGTAAAATATGGTTATATTGTGTTTAGTTAAGTAGTCAGCACCACTGAATGAATATGGAATATACCACTTTAAGAAGTCAGTATAAATGGATTAGCTGGATGCATTATGGGCTGAATTTACACCATTTGGATAAGACACATTGAGAAAGGCATTGTTGGCCGAAACCGGTATGTGCATTTCATATTAGGTTGTTTTTACAATCTAATAAAAATATTTTAAATTGTTGCCTTCGAGTGCTGGTCCCTTCATTTTGCTTCATCCTACAATAGGGCCTCACTGAGACAGATGCCTGGTGTCAAAGACATGACCTCAAGTCCAACGCCAAAAAGTGCATTGTCATCCCCTTTGGTAAAAACTCTGTACCCATGAGCTACCACATAGGTGATAGTCTACTTAACACCGAAAGTGTGATAAGAGACCTTGGGACACAGGTTGACAGTGGTGTCTCCTTTGATAATCACATCGCCACAGTAGTCAGGAAATCCTTCTATGTGGCACACCTCATCACAAAAGGTTTCTCATCCAGGAAAAAAAAAAGAGGTCATTGTTCCTCTCTACTTGTCACTCATTAGACCCATTATAGAGTACAACGCCCCTTTTGGTATGTACCTCACAAGACATTTACAAGAACTGGAAAGGCCGCAGAAATACCTCACAAAGAGGATTACCGGCCTCAAGCAGATGCCCTGTGCAGACTGTCTCAAAAAACTCCAGCTTTACTCCGTCGCATATCGCCTACTCAGAGGCGATCTCTGCCTAACATACAAAGCTATGTCAAACCCAGAGTTATTGGACATGCTCCACTTAAAGAAATCCCAATCCCTCTGAGCTACACGCTCTAGGGACCTAAACCTTGTCACCACAATAAACAGAACATGCTGGAGAGATAGATTCCTATCCCAGAGACTTCCCATACTCTGGAACAAACTACCTATCTATATCAAACAAAGCTCCTCATTAGCACTCCAAGAAAAATCTTGATGATTGGATGGGAAATAGGAAATTCACCCCGGGGATCACCTCTGTGGCTCTGCTCGACATGGGCACAGGAAAATAATTTTCTTGGGTGGCGAAAGCCAGGGTACCTTTTAGGCTAGGCTTATATAGATGGTGGAAGGAATCAAAAGTACAGTTTTGTACCTACCATAAATGTAGATGTTCGAGGATTCCCTTGCTGCAGTCCTGACTATTGGGTATAGTCCGCGTCCCAGTCGGCCCGAATACCAGAGTATAAGGCTGACGTCGGTCATGGCGCCTTAGACTGACGTCAGTACGTCAGGGTACTAATCGCATGACCGGCGTCATTTCCTCAGTCTTTTCTTGCCCCAGATGTCAGAAGACCCAAAAGACAAGTCCCAAAACAACCTGCACCAAAAACATGTACAATATATACAGCAATATATACAAAAATATAAGCATGTAAACTCACCTACACAACCACCCTGAAACACAGAGGGAAGGAGGGAGGTAAATTGGACTGCAGCAAGGGAATCCTCGAACATCTACATTTATGGTAGGTACAAAACTGTACTATGTTCTTCGTCTTCCCTTGCTGCAGTCCTGACTATTGGGTAGAATCCCAAAGCAGAGGTAAGGGAGGCTGGCAAATTATAAAGTAGCAGGAGCTGACAACATGCCTTGTAAAACAGCTGTGGCAAAACCAGCCCTAGTCTTAGAGTATATAGGCAGGTGATAATGCCTAGAGAAAGTATGCACTGAACTCCAAGTAGCTGCTTCCAGAATATCCTTAGTTGCCACCCCCTTAGAAATGCTGTTGAAGTGGCAGTAGCCCTAGTGGAATGAGGCCTAATCCCAGCTGGAACCTCTTTGCCATGATGGGAATAACAAAATGCAATGCAAAAGCCAATCCACCTAGAAATAGTTTGTTTTGACACAGGCTTGCCCTGTGAACTCAAAACAAAAGAAACAAGTAACTGCTGAGACTGCCTAAAATCTTTAGTCCTGCTCAAATAATAACGAATTGCCTGTGTACATCTAAAGTGTGCAAAATCTTTTCCCCTTTATTTTGAGGATCTGCAAAAGCGTAGGCAAATGAATAGTTTGGTTTAAAGCCACACTAGAAACCACCTTAGGCATAAAGGAAGGATTAGTGCGTAATGAAACCCTGTCCTTATGGAACACCAAAAGGGCTCTACTGCCATAAGGGCCTGCAACTCAGACACCCTTCTTGCAGAAGTAATAGCCAACAGAAAAGCAGTCTTCCATGACAAATATTTCAATTCAACAGTAGCTGCAGGCTCAAAAGGTTGTAGAGTAAGTTTTCCAACACAAAATTGAGATCCCAAGCAGGAGTAGGAGCTCTCATTGGGGGTCTTGTATTCTTTGCCCTCTAAGAAACTGCTTGAACAAAGGATCACGAAAACAAAGGTGGGTCACAATCATAGTGAGCTGAAATTGCTGCAGCATGAATCTTTATGGAAGAGAAGGACAAACCTTTGTCCAATAATTCAGTAAGATATTGAAGAGCCACACTCAAATTAGGCTCTGAAATCTCCAAATTCTTTGCTGTACTCCAAAATAAAAATCTCTTCCATTTTTCTGCATTACACTCTCCTAGTACTAGGCCTTCTAGCTTCCATAATCACATTTAAAACTTGTTGAGGAAGCTGAGACCTGCTGTGCTTCAACACAGAATATGCCAAGCTGTGAGATGAAGAGATTGAAGCTTGACATTGAGCAGATGACCGTCCTTCTGAGACAACAGATGAGGAATCAGAGGTAAAGGCCATGGAGGCTTCTTTACAAGACTCCTTAGAAGTGGGTACCAGTGTTGCGAGGCCAATCTGGAGCTATCAAAATCATCCTTGGCCTGTCTTGTCTGACCTTTAATAATACCTTTGGAAGAAGAGGCAGAGGTGGAAAGGCATAGACATGAAGGTTTTTCCAACTGAAAGACAGAGCATCCACTTTCCAAGCTGTGTGATGAAACCCCTTTGTGCAATACTTTGGCAGCTGGTGGTTTAGTGGAGAAGCGAACAGATCTATGTCTGGAGTTCCCCATGACACTGTCAATTTCTGAAATACATGAAGATCCAGTTTCCACTCGTGGGGATCCATGATTTGTCTGCTTAATACATCTGCTAGGGAGTTCTGTGCTCCTGGCAGAAACCTTGCCTGAAGAGTCAGTTGCAGGCTTAGCAGTCTCCCATAAAATCATTGCTTGCCTGCATAGAGGATAAGAATGTGTTCCCCTTGCTTGTTGATGTACCACATGACAGTTGTGTTGTCTGTTAGAATCAACACCTGCCCTGGAAGAAGTAACTCCTTGAACGCCATCAATGCAAACTGGACTGCTAACATCTCCTTCATGTTGATATGTAGATGCTGTAGTCTGGCAGGCCACTGTCTTGTATCCACTTTCCATTTAGATGAGCTCCCAAGCAGTGTCGAGGCATCTGTCGTTAAAATCTGACTTCGCCTCTGGCGGGTCACAGAGAGTCCCTTGTTTAGGTGACATTCCTGAGCCCACCACAAGAATTCCTTTTGAAGGCAAGGTATTATGTGAATGACAGTGTCGAAATCTTGGCAGTGCTGTGTCCATACATTTTGAGATACCATTGCAGCTTCCTCATATGCAGTTTGGCATTGGAAAGCACCAGAATACAAGATGCCATGAACCCTAATGCTTGAAGGACTGTCCTTGCAGTCAGCGCGGACTGATGAGATAGTTGATGGAAGTAAAGTGACAGACTCTTTTGTTTGTCCGGGGTTAAAAGGCCATCTGGGCTGCTGTATTCAGTCTCACACCCAGAAAGCACATGTCTTGAGAGGGTACTAGACTGGACTTTATTTAGTTCACAGAATACCCTAGGCATCTTAGCACTGCTATGACATATTCCAGATGCTGTAGAAGGTCTTCCTTTTCTTGAGCCAGAATCAGGCAGTCGTCCAAGTAAGGATAGATTTGAATGCCTTGAAGCCTGAAGTAAGCTATCACTGGAGCCAGAACCTTTGTGAATACTCTGGGCAGTAGATAAGCCAAAGGGCAATGCAGAGAACTGATAATGAAAATCTCCAGTTGAAACCGCAGATACTTTCTGCAACTTAGCCTTATAGGCACATGAAGGTAAGCTTCCTTGAGATCCAAAGTTACCATCCAGTGATCCTTGCCCAGCAGAGGTAACAGTTGCTGTAATGTCAACATCTTGAACTTGGGAATGTCCAGATAAGTGTTGAGGATAGATAAATCCAAAATTGGTCTCCACGTGTTCCCCTTCTTTGGTACTAGGAACAGGCGAGAATAAAATCGAAGCCCCTTTCTGATACAGGGACTGGCTGAATGGCCCCTATCTGGAGCAACTGAGAAACTTGCTTGTGAGCCTCTTTTCTTTGTGGAGGAGGAACATCTGGCATGCCTTTGAAAGGAGGCATTGTGTGGAAATAAAATCTGTAACCGTGATGAATGATATCCAGCACCCATCTGTCTTGAGTGATTAAATCCCAATTTTCTTTGAAAAGAGACAATCTTCCTCCTAAAGGAGCTGCCAGGCGAGAATCCACTGGCAGCTGAAAAGGCAGGTCATTGGTTCTGCTTACGAAAGGACTGACCCCTGCCCTCACCAGAAGTCTGAGCAGGTGAACTGTCTGATCTAGGCCTAAACGAACCTTGAGCCCTGCCCCTACCACGTCTAGACCTACCCCTAGACTGGGAACCATAAGCAGGATATGTCCACCCCTTAGCAGGCCAATTTCTACTAAACTTGGAGGCTGCACCTGCAAAAATCTTTAACAGTCTGCATAGACTTAGCTTTGTCCTCCATTTTCTTTAAAACTGCTTCCACAGGCGGTCCAAACAACACATCAGACTGTAAAGGAGCATCCAAAATCCTGGTCTTAACATGCTCAGCTAAATTCTGATCCTTCAACCAGGCATGTCTACGAAGAACAGAACTAGTAGCAGCCACCCTCGAGGAGGCCTGAACAGCATCAAAACCACACTGCAAAGAATGCTTACCCACTTGTTCAGACACATGAACCAAATCCAGCAATTCTTTACACTCAATACCTTCCGCCAAAGCATCCACCTTAGATTTCAATTGTGAAAGGAGATAAATCTGATATTTCAGCATATGAAACTGACAATTCAACGCCCTCATGGCTAGAGTGGAAGAAGTATATACTTTCTTACCCCACCTATCCAAAGCCCTTGCCTCTTTATCAGAGGGTACAGGATTTTTAACCACAGAAGCTTTAACACCTTTAGGCCCCTGAGAAACAGTTTCTGGGTCCGCCCTAGGACTCTTAAACAAATACTTATGAGCTTGGGCACCCTATAATACCTATCAGGCTTAACAGCAGCAGCTGGCAATGTGTCTGGGTTCAGGGTAGCCTCTCCATACACATCCTCCTCCACATTCAACACAGGAGGAATAGCTAAGGGCCTATGCTGGGTAAAATCAGAATTGGCTAAGGCTTTTCCTGGAATCAGAGTAATCCTGGCCTTCCCAGTTAAAGTGCTCCCTCATGGAGTGAAGAGTCTCTGAAAATGAAAAATCCTCAGGAGGAGAAGCT
>NC_056751.1:578349226-578375714 GCF_019279795.1 Protopterus annectens | reverse complement strand
TAGGGTCCATATCATAACAGCGAAAGCCCCTTTCATTGAATATGTAAACGTCGACACATACTCTGCAAATCGCAAATACACCAAATGCCCTAAACCGTGAAATTCAAACTCTCGTACCGGCATAGTTGGCCAACCCCACTGCTCGCTACATGCTACCCACCCAAACAAAATAAATAAATAAACCTCATACAACACTAACCGAAACCCTACTTCTAACCCTACACTAAACCTTACATACATTACTATCTATGCACTTACCTTAACCTGCACCCTAACCCTAAGGACCCTAACTTTAGCACACTTACCTTACAGAGGTATACCACAGAAGGGCCAGCTAAGCAGATTCGAGATTTTGAATTTCACGGTTTAGGGTAATAGTGTATTCGCAGTTCGCACAATATGCATCAGCGTTTATGTATTCGATGAAATGGGCTTTATATATTAAATGTATATATATATATATATATATATATATATATATATATATATATATATATATATATATATGTATATATATATATATATATATATATATATATATATATATATATATATATATATATATATATATATATATATATATATATATATATATATATATATATATATATATATATATATATATATGTATGTATATATATATATATATATATATATATATATATATATATATATATATATATATGTATGTATATATATATATATATATATGTATATATATATATATATATATATGTATATATATATATATATATATATATATATATATATATATATATATATATATGTATATATATATATATATATATATATATATATATTTATATATATATATATATATATATATATATATATATATGTATATATATATATATATATGTATATATGTATATATATATATATATATATATATATATATATATATATATATATATATATATATATATATATATACATATATATATATATATATATATATATGTATATATATATATATATATATATGTATATATATATATATATATATATATACACATATATATATATATATATATATATATGTATATATATATATATATATATATATATATATATATATGTATATATATATATATATATATATAGATATATATATCTACACACACATATTTCATTTGGAGTTATTAATCCCTTTACAGAGTATTTTAATAATATGCTTTTCAGTGGCCGTGTACCACAGGATTGAAAGTAATCCACTACAATGCCTATTCATAAAAGGAGAAGTAAGAACTCTAGAAACATTGACCAATAACATTAACCTCAACACTGGGAACATGTTTTGAAAATATACATTACTAATATTAATACATCAAAAGATTTATAGAGAGAAATTTGATGTTCCATAATTTGGCTCTATGAAAGGTAATTCAACCATACTACCTTAACTGAGTTTTACAATGTTCTTAACATGCAAGGATGGTTTTATTGTTGTTGCTCTATAAATGGATCTTGCAAAGGATTTTCACAGCTTGCTTCATTACAAAATTATTAGGGCCTTGGTAAAGCATGATATTAACCCTTATATTCTTTGGACTATCATGTGGCTGACAGAAGACAATGAATTTCTCTCTTGGGGACTATTATCAGAGTTTAGTCCTATCATGGCAAGAGTGCCACAGGAATCTGTATTAGGTCTCATTTTATTTACAGCGGTATTTGTACCTTTTACTGTTCCATTTATGGATCTCAAAACATACTGCTAAACTGGGGCCATTATTACACAAGGATCAAGGAAGGATTAAACTTAATGATTACTTAAATAAATTTGTACATAAGTAAACAAGAATTGTGCTAAATTTAATACACAGAAATGTAAATACATTTTCTGAAGGAAAAACACTTAGCAGAAAGTAAATTTATATGTAACAAATCTAGAATATGTCAAAAATAATGAAAGATTTAGGAAAAATATGCAAACTACTATGCCACTCAGGGAACATGTTAACACCATTTAGAGAATGTTTGATCTTAAGTACTTAATCAGACCAGTGTTGGATTACTACTCAGCATTTTGTATACAAAATAAAAACTACTTCACTGGAAAATTTCCAGCAAATAAAAAATATATTCTTTCTTTTAAGGGTCATCATATCAAGAAATACTTCAGCAATTGGGCCTTTTTAGTACTCCTTATAGACTGCTAAGGGTTAAATGTATTTGGCACGCAGAATACTTAACATTGACTGTCAAGTTATTTATTGTGTAAATGCAATTAACACGGCTACAATATTAAGAAAATATGTCCGTGAAGCTAAGTATATCCCAAAATAAAATAGCTAAAAGGGATTCATACATTTTTATAGATAATAATTTATGGAATAAGTTAGCTTAAAGTATTACATTAGTTAAAGGAATCACTGAATTTAAAATTTAAAACTGATACCTGGGTAGGTGATAAGTGATTTTGTTGTGATATGGTGGCGTTAGCATTCTCTGACTGCTAACTAGCCTGAATGCTGGATAAAGTAACTTATGAGCTTACCCGTACTTGGCTCTATCTTTTAAGTGTATCTACCTCTGTATCCCCTTTATTATTACTTTCATCCATCTTAAGTCCAGTGATTATTTGGCCTCTGGCATACAAAGCAACACATGTAATATCAAGCTTGTATTAGTCTGCCATGGACAAACCAGCTTATCTACTCAGTTTCCCTCTTATTTCAGAAGCTACTAGCTGGGCAGAGACCAGCTTTCTATGGTAATGGATGGGTGGTCTTCATATTTTTACCCAACAGCACTTCCATAAACATCCACATGCAAAATCACTCTGATAAAGTCTTGACACACACTTCTATAACACAAAAAGCTTACTGTTCTATTCGTTGTTTTAGTAAAGTGCCAATACTACCTGGCATCAGGCAGGAGATATCACAGCATCACAGGACTACAAGATTCAATAACAGTTTCTACCCTACAGTGATTAGACTTCTGAACTTGGGCACTAGTCCCAGTGGTCTGGAAACATAAGTCAAGTTTTATTTATCTGTGCAATATATACTTACATATATTCCAAGCAAGTGCAATATTTATTTATTATATCCATAGTCAGTATTATTTAACTCACTCAAGTGCAATATTAGAGAAATAACTTGGGCATTTCAATCTGTAGTGTATTTTGTATCACTTTACATAGGGTAGTTAATTTAACTCAGGGAAGGGTATTCTTTTCGTATGTGAGTGCTGGTAAATGTCTCTGCTCTTTCTGGCGTGTATCGGCAGTAGTACTGTACTTGTTAGTTATGTTTATTCCTCTACTTGTATGTGCTGCTTCACTTTCCTTTGTAATCTAAAGAATTGAGCTGATGCATGAAATGTAATTTAGGCTACAAATGATGTGTAGTTCTAAATGACAAAGTTTACTTTGATTTATGAGCAGTCTTACTTGTGAATTTTTAATAATTTTGGTTGCTTTACACTTAATTGGTTGTCCTTTCATAAGAAACTTCCATAAACATGCCAGCAACTCTGACATGTGGCACCTTCATCCATCAGTAATTTTCTAGGGAGACCTACTCTGCTGAAAATGTCTAGCAAAGCATTATCCCTTTCTCTGCTTCAATGGATAATAAAGTCATTATGTCTGGGTATCTAGTGGCATAATCCAGGACTACATGATATATTTCTTATCTGTGGGACTTGGGGTACTCACAGGATCCACAACATCCATAGCTACTGTATGAAATTGCTCCTCAGTAACAGGCAAAGGAATTAAAGATGACTTGGCTTGGTCTCCAGCTTTGTTGACCTTTTGGCAGTGCTCATGGGTCCTATAATATCCAGTTACATCCTTCACAAATCCTGACCAGTAAAAATTCCATATATGCCACCTTTTGCCATGCCTTATGCCCATAGGGTCTAAAAAAGGAATATCATAGGCTATTTCCACAAGTGTTTGTCAGTAGGACTTGGGTACTAACAACTGTTGCATTACTTCACCCTCTAGCCCTCCTTTAAGTGTACATTTCCTGTACAATAATCCTCTGTTCCAGTACAGAGACTCTCTCTGCTCGAGTATCATAAGCCTCCTTGGTTACCTTCCTCAAGTAATGTAAAGAAGGGCCTGAGAACAGAGCCACCTCAAGTACTCCATGGCGACCTACCCCAGCTACCCATCCTAATGGGCTCTGAAACCATCCAACATGTCAAGTCATGCCCAAACACTAGCATCTATCTCTCTCTGTCTCAGCTTCTGTGGCTCACTCCCTGGGTCACTGCTCCTGATCAACTCTCCCTTTGAGGTAGCTACATTACCAGCCCTGGATGCACCTTCCTCTTACTGCCTTCTCCACGTAACTGTCTCCATGTCTGGTTGGCATGCACATAAGGTACTTCATTGTCAAAGTTCTCTTTTAGGACATTGGAAGGAACATCCTCAAACACGGCCACCTGCAATCTAGATAAACTCCTATTAAAGGTTCTAGCTCTGATCACTGCAAACTTGACTATAGTTATGTGTGAGGCTGCATTCTCTTTCTGTCATCAGAATAGGATATGGACAACCCACCACTGTTGCAATACTAGTTCTACTTAATGCTTCTTGAGTTCTTAGTTCTTCTCCCTGCCTCTGTGAGCAATGAGACCATTCATGCCCATCTGGTTTTATCTCAAACATTTAACCCCAAACCTTGGGTATGCACCAGAAACCACAGCTTCCCCCTTTTCATGTCTAACTGGCTGTGATGATCTAGGCTACCACATACTGGTTATCTTAACACCTATGTGAAGTGCTTGGGTGCTCCCTTCCTATGCAGGGGCAACATGTTACTCAGAAATGGGCTCCCATCCCTTCATGTCTCTTCAGTGTTACACTACTGGTCTGCCAACCAACTTCTTACGTCTTCAAAGGGAGCATTGAAAGCAAACTCAGAGATCACATTTTGTCGAATTTGTCTGCTCCCCACCCCACACAAATCCTGTTAGAAACTGTTTCCTGGGGTTTCTGCACACTATAAACCCAAGTGCTGTAGGGCCTTTTCCCCGACACCTTCAGCTAATATAAATCTCCTCCTGGGTCAAACCTTTTTCTGGGGACAGCAGGCAAAGAGTTTGAGTTTTCCCACAGTACTCATTCAATTCTTTGATCACATTTTTAGATTTGATAACTTTAGAATCAGCAAACAGTTATATTTAAAGAATATATTCCATCTTTTGTTTAAAAAAAATACAAAAGAAAAAAAAAGCAATTTGAAACAGTTATAAACACTACACCAGCAGATAAAAAAAAAATACGACTAGGAATTGGAATACGCATCTTTTTCTCCTTCTGCTGAATCCGTAATTATTGTTAACATTGTATACAATATACATGATTATGATCAGTTCACCGATCCTAGCAGTCTTATTATGTGTTCAAGACATGAAGGCCAAGAAATTCACCTCAAAAGCAAAGCTCAAATGGTGAGTCTTGATATCGATGTTGAGATTGTACAACTGTAGGTTAGAATCGGAGACCAGATCATAATTCTTTGTAGTGCTTACAGTTTTATCTGCACCATGTACTACAAATTACATTAAAAAAACGAAAAATAAAATCATCATGTGTTTTTCTGGCCTTCAAAGCCGTAATACACTTGGAAAGCACTGTCAGAAAGTCAGTGTGATACAGTACCTCATGTTTACCTTCACCTTTCACAGCTCTCAAATGTCTGGATTTTCACAGAATGTCCAGATTGTTGATTAATATTTTTTTGGTGTGTCCATCTTAAAATCTATGGTTTTTGGACAAACCACTGAAGAGGACTGAAGTCACTAACTAATGACATACATTTAAGTCTCAGCTGTATCCTTTAGAAAATGAAGATGAACATACTTCCTGTTAATCAAACAACTTTTTATGCTTATAACAGGAATTTAGGGACACTGCATCTACAGGGACAGCAGGCAGAAACACATTTTTTGTTCTGCTGCTGTCATTTGCTGGACACTACTGGTGGATTTTACCACCAGCATGGAACCCGACCATAACAACTTTAGCAGGGGGGCGCTTAACATTTGTTAAGATCGGGACTCGTGCCACTTTAGCACTTAACTGGTTTGTCTTTTTCCAAATATCAGAGTGTAATCAGCACACTCCATATACTACAAGAAAATCAATGCACTTATCTTAAGATTTAAGCAGAGATCAAATTCTAGCCTAAGCTATGTACACTATGGGAAAATTATGAAAAACAATATTCTGACTCAACAGGATTATTCATCAACCAATGATCCCGCTGTATTTTTCCACAGTATTTTCTTTTCAAATAGATTTTTAAATAATTAAAGAAACAAAAATAAGTAAATGTCAAATTTAGAACTTATTCAGATGATACCTGCTGTTTGGTACATTTGATAAGCAGTATTATTATTATTATTATTATTATTATTATTATTTTCTTTAAAGCAAGTGTTAAAAGCTACATTATACTTTCTTGCCATCTTAGAATAGAATTTAATGACCTTTAAGGTTAATTCAACTTGTAATTTTATAAAATCGTACAATAAAATTATTTCTATATAATCCTACCTTCTACCCATTATCAGGCACCAGTCCACTTACTGACAAGGTTTAAGCATGGACTTGTAGCAAAGTGCCAATCATCTAGTTACTCGAAGGCACTACCCAATAACTTACCAGGCATCACCATCTACTTAATTGCTGCAACGTGCCATGCATCCAATTACTTCCAGGTGTCAGCCATCTACTTATCTTAAGGCTAAAACTGAAATGTGGCTTAAACCCAGCATAAATGACTCCAAAGTTATACATATCACATTTCCCCTTACAGCAAACCAACACCAAAATTCAGTTCAGCAGATATTCTTATTGCTTTCCTCAAAATAAGCAATTATAAACAAATAAGCATGTTCTTTATATATCCATCCTGGGGACGATACAGCTATACTGGAAGATATCCTACATTGGCTATCCCATCCTTAATGTTTCACAACAAAAATATTACTAGGTAATGTGAATGTCAATTGGTTGGACATAAACTCTAAGTCCCCTACATCTAGCATGAGCTTATATGGTTTCACACAACTAATTAACAGCCCCACACATTATAGCAAGACATCAAATTCTCTATTAGACTGGACTCTAGTATCAGACCCTAACAAATACTCCACCACAGGTACAATGTCAGACTCTCTCAATGATCATCTCCCAATCTATACAACTAGACATTTCACACATCCAATTAAACAGCATATTTATAAAACCACATGCAACCTTTCCAAGTTTATCCCATAAATGTTCATTACTACACTGTCATCTATTAACTGGAACTTTCTAAAATTCCTCCCCTTTGACAATGCTGTAACTGAATTCAATACAAGTTTAAAAATACCCTAAACAGCAGTGCACCTCCTAGAAGGAGGGTACTGAAAACAAACAATTTAATTTGACTATCCAACAAGAGTAGAATGCTAATGTAGGATAGAGAAAAAGCATGGAAAGAATGGCAGAAATATAAAACATCACAATATCTTGAAAACTAAAGAATATTTTGCAATTGTACTAAAAGGCAAACAACTGAAGACAAAAAAAACAATACTATAATACATTTCAAAATAATACGAAACACAACCTTAAAAAATTTTGGACATCCATTAAAGAAATCGTATATCCTGGCCAAAAATTCAACCCGCACCCCTCGGAACTGCAAAATAGTTCAACTCTTCTTTTATAGATAGTATAGCATCTCTAATCAAGGATTGTTCAACATCTAATCCCAACCCTGCCCAACAGGCACATATCACCCATCCACTTTTACCTTCAAACCTTTGTCCACATCCTATATAAAACTACTCAAACAAATTTAAACCATGCTCTTCTTCAGCTGATGACCTTCCAACCGAGTATCTAAAAAACATCAGCCAACAGCACTGCTTATCCTGTCTCAATCCTTATAAATATGTCAGTTCAGAATCCCACGTTGCCTTTCTCTGGGGAAAAAAAGTCACACATCATCCCTCTGCACAAAGGAGGAAAGTCAAAGGACATGAATAACTTTAGACTTATAAAATCCAATCAGTGTGTAAACGCAGGCAAACAAAATCAATCAAAAAAAGTCCTTGTGGAGCAATCCGCTTATAAAGACACAAATGGAACTGTAACTTGTCGTAAAAATGACTTTTGTTCTTTGAAACCTATTCACAAAGATAGATCTCTTATTTTATAAATCAAAGGGGTTACTGAAAAGGGGAAGGGTTACTTTACCAAAGTGACTTTTAATATTGTTCATAGAGCCCTAAGGTTTATGTGATTGGCTTTGTTTTTAAAATAGGCACTTAAAGGATTTTAATGGAGTTTTTCATTGTTCTGATGAAGTCCGGATGTTGCTGGACGAAAGTGCTTGACCAGTTTATTTTTGTTGAATAAAAGTTTTACGACAAGTTACAGTTCCGTTAGTTTCTCTATAAGCGAATTGCTCCATGAGGACTTTTTTTGGTTATTAACTTTAGACTTATAGCAGTCTTATCTCCCCTCGCCAAAATACTTGAAAATTGTATTCAAAAACAATTGCTAGACTATCTCCTGCAAGAAGAATTCCTATCCCCTACACAACATGGCTTCTATCCTTCCCATAGTACTAGCACTGCCCTACTAACCTATACAGATACTGCCAATAAAGTTAGAGATAATGGCAAACTAGTCTCTCCCTTATTTCTAGACTTGTCTAACGCCTTTTCCACACAGTTTGGCACAGGAAACTTCTTCAAATGTCCTCACTAGGTCTCTCTCAGTTCCTCCTTCTGTGGTTCAAATGCTATCTGTCCAATAGGTATCAATCAGTAAAATGGCACTGTACGCTCCCTCCTTACCTCCCAGTCACCACCGGTGTACCACAAGGCTATATCCTTGGTCCCCTTCTCTAACAATTTCACTAATAACTCTATACTTCCACACAGCAGGCCACCTTAATACAATACGCAGATGATTCCACTCTCATTTGCACATCTGACAACATGGTACACCTCCAAAAAATACTCAGGAAGCTTTAGCAGCCACTGAAACATGGCTTCATAACTCATAACTCATGCTCAACCTGAAAAAGACCAAACTACTACTATTTTTTCCCTAAATCCCTCTCTTATGAAAACACTAAATTTAAAGTCCTCTCTCTCAATATACAACGACTGAAGTCACTACTCCTAGCAAACTATTAGGGGTGATAGTGGATGATAATCTTACATTCCACCTGCATATACAAAATTGCCTAAGAAAAACTCATCCAAAACTAGGGATGCTTTACAGAGCCAAACACTTTCTCACCTATGCAACTAAAAGTACAATTGCCAATACTTATCTCCTCCCCACTCTTCTTTATGGCGCTCCACTCCTTACTAAACTCCAGGCTTCACAAAACTTGAAATATGAACAATGCTATAAGAAAGTTGCTAAATGTACAGCACATACCCCATTCAGAAACCACCACTGTACAGCACTGAAAAGCATAAATTGGTTATTACTGCCACATCAACTAACATATGCACAACTTCTTAACACCTATAAAATTATCTTGTGTCCATCCTCCTGTCCAGCACTAAAATCATTCTACACAACCATGTTCCAGTCGATCACTGCAATCAAGTGACCAAAAACTCCTGTCTATAAACCTAGGAAATCTGCTGGGCATTATCTATACTCATACATGGTTGCTAAGGCCTGGGAACTTACCTTTATCCATCAGGTCTATAACCACCTTCCCATCTTTCAAAACCACTCTGCAAGACTTCTTAGCTAAAACCTGGCTCTGTTCTTTCTCAAAACCAGGATAACCTACATCCCTAAATGTGAACAAGTACCTTTTCATTCCTTATATCTCCTTACTGTCTCTTTTTCACTTACTTCATTACTACTATCCAATTCTCTTGTCTAACTATCTCCCTAAATATACTACAAGCCTGTTTTTCCTTCACTTCATTTTTTAATTCCTATTTGTGTTACACTAACATACATTTAATTTCTCTACAAACTATCTAAAAGTTATCTAAATATTAAATGATTGTGATACACCTTGTATCGATTCTTAACCATTTTTTTTATCTTGTGTCTAATTTGTTACAATTATTTAAAGAGCAGCTATTTTTGTTTTATTTTTGAAGATTGCAAAACTATTGTTCTTAAAATGTTTTGTAATAATTTGGAGCTTTTCTCCCTGGGCCTTCACCAAAAATTGGCTTCTACCCAGTCGAACTTCCCAGTAATCAAATGTGAATAAATAAATAAATTCCTTCATGTACTTATCCCAGGGCTCCAAATGGCTACGTCCTGACAGGCCTATCTCCAAGACAGACACTCACTCTCTCTCCTACCATCTACTTATTCCAAAGCACAAAATGGCTACTTACTACCAGGCCCATCTTCAAGGCACGCTCGCTCTTCTTCCATCTACTTATCCTAAGGCTCAAACTAGATACTTGCTATCAGGCTCATCTCAGAGGCATTCACTCTCTTCTTCCATCTACTTATCCTATGGCATCAAGTGCCTACTTACTGCTAGGACCATATCCCAAACACACTGTCTCTCTCTACTACTATCTACTTATCCCAGGGCGCGCACACCAGTTATGTACTTAGCATAACTTGGCATCTATGATGTACAATTTCATTCTTTCGCACTTATGAGTCTAGGATACAACACTGGATCCAATTTGGCCACTTTTAAAAGACTATGATCTGAGCCGAAGCTCCTAGGGGAAGGGACGGATCCGGCAAGGCTAGACCTGATGCCTGCCCTGCCCCCTGGGGTCGGCACCATTTCGGATCCAAGACCTGCTCTGTTCCAATGGCATCAGATCCAACCCAGTCTGGGACCCTGATGGAGCCAAAGAAGTTCTTATCCTCAGATCCGTCGACAGCTCCCTCAGAGAAACCAGACCCTGGGATTCAGAAGCAATAGTTTGGATCTGAAGATGAGCATGAAGAGAAGCAGCTGTAGATCTCACAGATACTGGATGGGGCAGAGAATGCAAAAGTCACAACTCTATTTGTGCCTTGAGAAAGCAGCGCATTATCCTGTTCATATCAGATCGAAGAAGGCTCCGAGATGACCTAGAGGAAGCTGAGGAGTGCTTGGATCTTATAGGTGAAGTGATCTTGCAGGTATGGACCAGGGAAGCATGTGCAGATGCTGAAACCAGAGTCAGCTCCAAGACCTCAGACCTAATGCTTTAGGATCCGAGAAGGACATTCTCCATGTCAAGAGACTCAATAACAACCACAGTCAGATCTGGTGAGAACAATGGATCTGAGGACCTAATCAGGAGCCAGCTTCAAAGCCAAGAGAACTGTCGGATCCAAATGCACTTTAGACACACTTGGATCTGGGGAACTTGGATCCAGCAGTCTTGGTCTTTTCTCTGCATGAGAACAGGAAGCCCCCGAGGAAGCTGAGGAGGATCTTTGTTTAAGATCTTTTGAGCTTTCTGGTTTAACAGGAGTTTGAGCTCCAGAAGCAGGCAAGATCCCCTTCAAAATTGGCTCAATCCAACAATCCAAATGAGCATGGGACAGTCGGCATGCAGATGTTCGGAACCCAGTAAGACGTACTTCTTGTGGGCATCAGAATTAGAAATTTTGTGCCCACAAGAAGTGCATCTTTTGAACCCTGTATGCTTATCTGGTCTATCAGACATGATGACAGGTAAGTCAAAACACCACATTTTTTTTTTTTACTACAGAAAGAAATACCGAAGCACTGAAATAAAGGAGGGAAAGCGAAGTAGGGGCAAGTCCCTAAAGGTAAACTAATGAAAACTATAGGAGGGGTGGTGATGAAGAAAGGCAAGAAGGTATAGAAATATTAATCAAGTAGTATTAGAAAGAAAAATAAAAGAATTTGAGAATTCACTTATCTTTCCCACTGAGCAAATGCTTGAGAGCTATAGACCACGTCTGTGCAGAACAGCGACAAATGAGATCTGGGAGTTAGACAGACATGAGGCATTATGGGAGAGGGAGGAGCTTGAGGCTAGGATCATAGTTTTGTAAAAGAGGCCAAATCAGTTCCAATGTCGGATCCTAGACCAAGAAGTGAAAAAGAATGAAATGGACAACATCAGATGTGGCTACTTATTGCCAGGCCCATCTCTGAGAAACACATACTCTTCTTTCACCTACTTATCTCAAGTACCAAGTGACTGCCGACTGCCAGGCCATCTTTAATGTGTTCACTCTTTTCTTCCATTTATGTATCCCAAGGCACCAAGTGGCTACTTACTGACAGGCTCATCTCCAAGGCACTCACTCTCTTCTTCCATATACTTATCCTAAGGCACCAAGTGGCTACTTACATATTAGCCACAGGAAAATTCCTATCATCACTCACAATGACAGACCGTATTTCTTCTTTTGGGACATTATGGCCTGTACACACACAAAAAAAAAACTATGAAACTGAGCTATTATTTATAATTAGAAAAAGATGTGCAAATAATAGGATGAGTAAGACATGATTACTCATTGTCATTAGGCTCACATGATTTTGCTTGCTCAGTTCCATCATCAATGGAAAAAATTCTCTGAGTATCAGAGTTCATTAAGTGATTACAGTTAGAAATGCAGACTTACAATCTATTCCTGAGCATTATGAATTACACTTAGAAGTACTGACTTATTATCTATCCCCAAGTATCAGGCATCAGGATCCAGTTACAGCAGTTAGAAGTACTGACTCAAACTCTACCCATGGTTATCTTTTATTTAATGTATCCCTGAACACTGGTAGTCAAACTGTGGACATAAGTACTGACTCTGGTAACCTACCCTAGAGAATCAGCAGCCATTCAGTGACTACTGATGGAATTGCTGACTTCAGTAACTGTTACAAGAGAATCAGCCGTTATTGTGAGATAATAGTTAGAAAGGGTCTATATTAGATCACCGAATGCTTAAAAAAATGAACGGTGATTAATCGACCCTATGTAAGTAAAATCTTACAATTTCGAATGGTCAGAACAGCAATTTTTTTTCCAAGGGAAAAAAAAATCGCTGTTCCAAAAAAAAAAATTTAAATATTACATTAGGATGGGGGGGGGGCTTCGCCCACCACACCCCCTTACTTAAATATACCAACTCCGAGACCACATTACAGTGCCGAAAACGGCAAAGTAACGAAGCGGCCAAGCAAATTCTTAACCAGGGAAAAAAATCTGCTTAAAAGCTGCTTTGTTATTTTGCCATTTCAGTCTTTTGAGTTCGACCAAGATGCATTCGAAAGAACGTGCCTTCGGTCTTCCAATAGGGAACCGTTAGAAATACCGACTTTGGTAATAGAGAGAGGCTATTCAGATATTCTGGTGTAAGGAATGTGGTTCAGTCAGACACTGTATTCAAAAATGGGATCTTCTGCAAATAGTCTTCTTGTAACTTTTGCATGTACTAAAATATATTGGAGGTTTTCTCCCTGGAACTCTCCTGAAAAGGGATTTCCCATAACCCAGCCTGATTATCCCAGTCAACAAATACAAGTGCAAATACATAAATGAACTGATACCACAGTATCAGCAGTCATTGTGGGATAACGGTTAGAAATAACAAATACACTGCACTTACCCCCCTGTGCATCACCAGCTGCTTTTCAACTGTGGCACTTAATGTGCCCACGAGGCAGTAGGTTCTGAGCAAGTCTGACAGTAAAAGACATTCTCCTTATCTTACCTTTTAGACTCTACCTCTACAACTAAGGAACCTGTGACCAGTTCGGAAAGAATCCCTGATGCAGAAGGTGTTTTTAAATGATCATATTCTCAGCATACAGCTGTCCTTCAAACATACCTTCCTCTGAGATACACAAGCACAGAGTGCAGGTATAGAACCACAGTAATCTACATGACAGGTACATTTATAAGTATGTAGACAGTTTATACACTGTGTTCAAAGTATCAATCACTTTTTACTTTCATTAGGTGTAAACAAATACTCCTACAAAGAAACGGGTGAATGAATGACTGATGTTGGTTTTGTATAAAAGCATGAAACAGTGCCCATGGTTCACAGTGACTAACACCCTGTCATGGCAGACAATGGATGCAGAAATATGCTAAACCTCAGCAGTCTTGTACTGCAGGTGTTGTTCTCCAGATCATTCAAGAGGTGAAGGTAAGCACCCCCCAGTGTTGTAATATCACTACACAGTCAGACGCTCTCACGCTGTACAAGATCCAAGGGCAGTTCAGCAGACACCACCAGACACTCTCTAAAGGGATACATCTGATTTGCAGCTACAGGACAAGGGCTGTCAAAATAATGCAATTTATATAATCTTTAAGTAAATGGATGTATGTTCGATTTATGAGGAACAGCTGTACCTACACAACATTTACCACTATAGTAAGAGGTATGGATTTAAGGTGCACAGTCCCACACAAGAGGTTCCTATATAAGAATAAGAACACCATGGCTAAAACTGCTCTCCCATTTATCGAAGAAAGAACACTGAAACTGGAGACACTTAGGAAAGTCTGTGTATGAAAATCAAGAACACTTGTTTAGAAAAACTTCAATGATACACTGCTGACCTCACAAACTGCAAATACAAGGAAAGTCGCATGATGCTTTACAAAGATGCATGTCTCCCCTGCTCACTGCATACTGACTTCCATTAAAGTTACATTTTTTGGTAATTAAGAAAGAAAATGTTATTCATTTAAATTTGTTTACTAGGGTAGAACACTGATCAAATAATGACTAATGTCAGGCTCAGCCTGGATTATATCATAATGTGTCAAAACAATGTACAGGATACAAATAATGGTTTACATTTATGACTATGCTTAGACAAGCTATCAAAAGATATACACAGAGAAGATCTAACATACCAAATATACTTACAGCTACATGATTGGACTAGAAAAGGAAGAAGAGAGTTAAAGTAACAGAAGAACACGGGACAATCCAGTGCTTATCTAAACCATCCTGACTTGGTAAGAGGAGTTTTATTTGAATTTATTTTATTTTTATTTATTTAACATTTACTTAACATTTGTTTTATATTTTACTTCTTAGCTTGTAGACAAAAAGTTTACTTTTATTTATATTTTGTTGTTTTACCTTTAATGTTCACTGTTGTTCGACAGGGATAGGTTTTAGACAGGCAAACTCTAGTCACCCTAAGGGACCTAGTCAGCTATAAAGTCACACAGACTGCAGAGAGGACAATTCTACAGCTTATCTAAACAATACTGTTTTGATTTGTGATTTACTGATCTCTACTGTTAAAAAGAGGTGTGACTGTGGGCAATAGTGAGCAGAAGCTACCACATTCATTCACACATAGAAGTTGAATTTTGTGGTAACTGATTTTGATTACTCTTTTCTTTAGAAGTTTTTATTAATTTGTAGCTGAATATGTATTCCTTAAACAAGAATGCCATTAATGATTTGCTAAAGCACAAATAGCTTATGCAGTACAATAAATATTATGTATATGTAAAGGTAAGGCCTGATAACAGTGGTGACTTGTGTTCCTTATTTCGAAAGTTTGATGATTCGCTTACCATTATTATTAGTAAATCTAGACTTGCTGATGATGACGATTGTACTTGTGCAACTGGCACAGCTTGGACAACTGTTGCTACATTAATGACTGGACTGGTGAGACAATGTTAGGCAAAGAGCAAACAGAACACATTAGGAAAGGATCTGTCTGTTGTCTGTAAAGATCACTCAACCCCTATAAAACAAGACGATGCCCCTGACAACTTTAGAATTCTGGATACAAGTATTGAGTATTCTGAGGATTCAGGGCATTTAGAAGGAAATAAGGAAAGAAGAAGAGATTCACGATGAATGACAAGGTAGAAAAAGAAAGTGATAAATGTCTGTAAAGGAAAGAGAAAACATACTAAAAAGGACTCTCTGCTTTGTTATGTAATGCACAGAGTACAGGAAGGGATAACATTTTTCTATCAGAATACCTTCAGTTTACAGAAAAAGGCAGCATTTATCCAAAAGAGAAGGCATAAAAAAGAGGTAAGGAGCAGGTGAAAAGGAAGAAATCAAAAGTGAACATGGAAGGATTGAAAACATTAATGTAACAAAAAAGGTGAGAAAAACAGACAACATGGCTTAAGCTGTGGATGTATAAAGCCAGCTGGATGAGAACTGTATGCTTGGATTGCTTGCAAATGTAATAAGCAATGAAAACAGTGGGATTAATAAGGCCAATAGCCATGAAGATCATTTCTTTGTAACAGCTGATAGAGCAGATATTACCGAATTAGAATTTGAAGATTCTTCAGATCTGGTCAGAAAAGATAGTCCTGTAATAGGAGAATCAAATATTAGAGGCTGTGATACTTAACATTTGCAGAGAAGATAATGAACATTGAATAGTGTTATACTTACCAGAAGCAAAAACAGAGGATGTGGACATGCCTTTGAACACATTTATACAAGGAAGCATGGATCTGTTTTTATTCATGCTGTTACAAATGATCTCATTCACTGACTGTTAGTGGAGAACTTGCAGCCCTCTTAGACAGCATTGCTTGTAAAGGTGTTAGGATGTATTTTTCACAAATCACATACAGAAAAGATTTTTTGGCAAATACCTACATGAAAAAAAATGTCCCGCTTTAAAAAATGGACACGTGTACAGCATCCAAGCTTAATTTTGGGTACACATGTTCTGACAGGATGCATTTGTCAAGATCACAGTACAGAATATTTGCAACAGATATTTTGCAATATTTGACAACACAAGGCAATATTTTTTGCCAGGACGGAAATTTAACAGTTCATAGACGATAACAATTGATTAGTTGTTAATGCTAGGAGCATTAATAATAAAGTTTTTTATTGGAAAATTTGCAACATTCCCATAAGATTGATGTTGTTACTGTTTATGAAACATGGTTAAAGAACAATGACTGGAAACCAATTCTGTCAGGGTATAAAAGTTTTTATTCTAACAGACATTATGACAAAAAATTAGGTGGAGGTGTTATGATAGGGATTAAAGATAGTTATGAGGCCTGTGATGATTACATGTTCAGTGATAACACCAATGCTATAGACTGTGTAAGTGTGATAATAAAGGCAATCCTAGAACATATAATAATTATTGGAGTGTACAGACCACCAAAGTCAAGTGCTGATGACCTAGAGGAATTCATACATTTCTTGCAAGTAACACAGCAGAGAAGAATAGTATTAGTTGGGGGCTTAAATTTACCAGAAACAGACTGGAATAATATTGTTAGGAAATTATTCACAACGTATGTTCAAGAACAACAATTGCTTCATTTTGTAAAAAAAAAAAAAACTACAAGGGAACAAAACATTGCTTGTGTTCCTAAGAAAAATTACTTTAACTTCATGTCAAGTTTTAACACCACTGATATGCAGTGATCATGGGTTATAAAGGTTAATTTGTTGCTAGAAAATTCTGCCAAACTGAAATCAAAACTAATGCATAGAAGATTAATTACATATTATATGGAAGCAAAACAGTCACTGTGTAAAACTAATTGGAGTGACATATTCAGTAGAAAAACTGCAGAAGGAGTGTGGAAAGTCTTGAAAGAAAAACTGAGTTAAAAAATGAAAAATATTTAGCATCAGGATCTAGGCATGTAATATCAGGGGGTATATTTCCATAAAACAAGATACCTGATTAAGGTGAGAGACAAAAAAATTTAAGAAATGGAAAACCATTAGAATTACAACTTTGAAAAACAAATTAAGCACAAGTGTGCGACAAGATCAAGAAAAAAATGAAGAAAATTAATATAAAGATATTGAGCATGATACAAAACCATTATTCCTTCCATATCTTATGTATTGGTAAAAAGACATACAGATCGAACGACAGTGTATAGATTCTAAAATGTATTCTCGGATACAACAGATTATAGACATATTGACAAAATCTTATGCAAAACAGCTTGGCTCCGGAAAGCAGGTGATAAACTGTTCTAGTCATTCCAGGTAACCCCAGATGACACTGAAATCAAATTAGATTATACTGAAAAAGAGCTATGCAAACTGGATCCAAACAAAGCACAAAGAAGAAATGGAGTAAGTAATAATGACCTGGGAACTCTTCAGCAAGAGCTTACTGTACCATTATATCTATTTTTACTAGGTAAAGACCCAGTGTTTCTAGACTATAGCCAAACAGTCCACTTATGCTGTGCTGACGAGGTCATAAGCAGGCCAAAATGTGCATATCCACAGCTAGTGGCATTTGGCCTTGTTGGCCCGAATCTGTCCATAAAGACTTAAAAAGGACAAAGTAAAAAGTCATGGACATTCAGAAGCCATAGAGATAAAACACTTGATGTTCTTAAGGGGTCATTTGCATATATCCCTAAGGTATCACACAGTGAAAAACTCTAGCTTGGCTAAGTTTTTCTTGTAGTTTTTATTATTTTCTAGGTCGTATAAATATGGGGAGATTCCTCAAGACTGGAGACATGCGTTTATTAAACTTGTCTTTAGGGGGAAGGGTTGTAGGACAAACCCAGAGTCATACAGACCCTTAAGTCTATGTTCATGTTGTGAAAACATAATGGAGAAGGCAATATTGGATAAGTTATTGTAAGAAGTGGAAAGGTTGGGACTTGAAACCATAAATCAGCATGCATATATTGAAAATACATCTATTATCACCTGTAACATAATGTTCTATAACAACATAACAGCTATGAATGAAAAATTGTGCTGTGATGTAATTTATATATACTTAGCTTCAGCATTTGACAGGGTCATACACAAAACACTGATCAATAAATTAGAACAACTAGGCATTGGTGTACTCTTGATAAGATGGATAGCTGCATGGGTTACAATAATAGGACATGCCAAGTATGCAACAACTGGACATGTGAAATTCTTGGTTACAGTCAGGATATCCCACAGGGCTCTGTTCTAGACCTATATTTATTTAGATTGTATCTTTCAGACCTATCTTTTTCATCTGAGGTGTTCTACAGTCTTTATGCAGATGACTTAAAATCGAGTAAACCGATGTTACAGATAGGGAGTGTCTGCAAAAGAACTTGGCTAAATTGACCAATTGGGCACAGGAGAATAATATGCTGATCCATACATCAAAAACTAAGCATATAAGATTTGGGAGGCAAACTGAAAGGTGAATATTTAATACAGCACACAATGATTGAAACTGCAGATTCATTTAAAGACCTGGGTAGATGGATAGATCCAGCTTTGATTTTTTTGAATCATATCAACAAATTGGTTAATGATTGTTATAGAACTATAGGTCTAGGAAATCAGAAATTATGAAATCATTGTTTTTTAATTATAGTGGACACAAACTTGAGTACGGAACAAAAATATGTAAACCTTATAAGAAAACAAGTATGAGTAATAATCTGGAAAGAGTATAGCGGAAATATACCAAGGGCATCCATGGATGTGAAATTTTAGTCTTTAATAATAACTTAAATTATCTGAACTTGTACAGTGTCTCATATATATGTTTAAAAGGAAATCTTATTCAGGTATATAGGACATTTGGAGACAACTACCTCTGGGAATGTTTAGAGTTATCAAAAAATAGTAGAGAATCATCAGACAGCCTATGTAGAAGATTCTATAGGAATGAGAAGTGTACTAATTGGTTCTTTGAGAGAGCAGCTGATACATGGAACAGACTACCAAATTACATTAAAGCAAGCAGTGGTTTAGATATTTTTAAGAACAGTCTGGAAATTTACTATGGGAACAACTATTTTAGTACACTGGAAGGCTAGAAGGGCATTAATGCCAGTGCATAAAATATTTGTATGTATGCAAGTGGTGGAGATGTGAGTAGTAGTCGCTAGGTTAGGAAAGCTAATAAAGACCTTTAAAGAATGGGCGGCCTGTGCATCAACACCCTGACTGGAGAACAAACATTCTCCAGCAGGGTGTTAATCTACAGGTAATGCCCACTGAAAAATGAGTCTGCCACTTCACAGCAGCATATAAGTTTCAGTGGAGCTCAGACTGAAAGTAACCTAATGGCTCCCATTATTTTATGCTCGCTAACCAGCGCTTTTGTTGTTTAGCAAGTGCAAAAAATAAATAAATATATATATATATATATATATATATATATATATATATATATATATATATATATATATAAAAGAGTGTGTTGTGTGTGTGTGTGTGTGTGTGTGTGTCTGCGCGCATGTATGTGTGTCCATGAAAATGAGAGTTTGAGCAATCTAGCCATTATTTTACAATCGCTAAGCAGCGCTTTTGCAGTTTAGCAAGTGTAAAATTAAAAGAAGCATAAAAAGAAAGAAAAGTGCATGTGTGTGTGTGTGTGTGTGTGTGTGCATAATTGACCACTGGCAGCAGCAGTTATGAGGTTTGTATACCTCTCGACCTTAGTGTAAAAAATTTGGATAAAGCCTAAAATAAAGGGGAAACAAATGCTGAAAAATAGGAACAGATTTTAAATACTGTTCTTATGAAATAATAAGGTTGTGCAAGAACAAACAACTGATAAAATGTAATCAGATCCTGCAGATAGACTAGTGGTGGACCGTAGCTGGGATAGCTACTAAAGTTCAAAAAAATGACACGGATATATGAAACTTGAATTATGTCACTGATAAAACAGAACGAAAAAAGATGAAAAAACACTTTAAATCCACAGAAACCTCACTGCTTCGCCGAATTGGCAAGATGTTGAACTAAAGTGTAACAAAAGACTGTTACACACTGATGTTTAGCAGTTCAAAAGTAAAGTAGGACTAAATCTGTTTATATCCCAGGCATATACATTCCTATAACTCTTCCAAATGATGCAGTAACTTGAACACAACTCACAACAGTCTGTGTGGGAGACCACAACAACCATAAAAGTACCTTAGAATGTTTGTAAAAGCTGATGAAATGTTGTAGAGCAAATGCCTGGTTGCTCAGGAAGTCCTGACTATCCGTTTAGCTTGTGGTAGAGCAAACCCAATCCAATACTTTGTAGTTAGAAAAACACAAGAAGCTTCCCTTGGCAAACTCAATAGTTCCAGACTTGCAGGAAGCAAATGAAGCACTAGCACAATTGCTATGTAAACAAACTCAGAAGTTCCAAACTCATAGGAAGCAAAAAAGGCGCTGTAGACTGAAAATAAATCCTTTATTACAACGATAGCATTCCTTAAGCACTAGTTGAGCGCTTTCATCTGCACCATCGCAGACTTCATCAGAACTAAACGGATAGTCAGGACTTCCTGAGCAACCAGGCATTTGCTCTACAACATTTCATCAGCTTTTACAAACATTCTAAGGTACTTTTTTATGGTTGTTGTGGTCTCCCCACACAGACTGTTGTGAGTTGTGTTCAAGTTACTTTGCATCATTTGGAAGAGTTACAGGAATGTATATGCCTGGGATATAAACAGATTTAGTCCTACTTTACTTTTGAACTTCTAAACATCAGTGTATAACAGTGTATGAGTTTGGAACTTCTGAGTTTGTTTACATAGCAATTGTGCTAGTGCTTCATTTGCTTCCTGCAAGTCTGGAACTATTGAGTTTGCAAAGGGAAGCTTCTAGTGTTTTCTAACTACATATTGGATTGGGTTTTCTACCACAAGCTATACGAATAGTCAGGACTTCCTGAGCAACCAGGCATTTGCTCTACAACATTTCATCAGCTTTTACAAACATTCTAAGGTACTTTTTTATGCTTGTTGTGGTCTCCCCACACAGACTGTTGTGAGTTGTGTTCAAGTTACTTTGCATCATTTGGAAGAGTTATAGGAATGTATATGCCTGGGATATAAACAGATTTAGTCCTACTTTACTTTTGAACTGCTAAACATCAGTGTGTAACAGTCTTTTTGTTACACTTTAGTTCAACATCTTGCCAATTCGGCGAAGCAGTGAGGTTTCTGTGGATTTAAAAGGAGTGTTTTTTTCATCTTTTTTTCGTTCTGTTTTATCAGTGACATAATTCAAGTTTCATATATCCGTGTCATTTTTTTGAACTTTAGTAGCTATCCCAGCTACGGTCCACCACTAGTCTATCTGCAGGATCTGATTACATTTTGTTCTTATGAAATGACAAGTTACTTCAATAACAGGTTTTGCATTAACATGCATTTTCTGAAGCTCAAATGGTGTGTGTGTGTGTGTGTGTGTGCGAGACAGAGTTAGAGAGATCGATCGGCCAGTGGTAGCAGCAGTTAAGTGGTTTGCAGAGCTCTCAAAACCTTAGACTTCTCCATAAAGCCTAAAATAAAGAGGACCAAAGTCTTAAAAATAGAAACAGATTTTAAATACTGATCTTATAAAATTAAGTTTTCTCAATAATAGGATTTCTGTTAGCATACATTTTTTGAAGGAACGAAAAGTCTGAAACTCAGAAATATGTCATTATTTATTGACTTCAATCCCCAATGATTGGCAACAAGCCACATATTTTGGGAGTAATGGACCAAAAAATAAAATATCTGGATATTTTTTGGAAATGTTATATTTTGGATGCACAACACTTCCTCCAAACACTATTTATATATAATTTAGCAATTCTGAAGCATCAGGCAGAAATATTTTATATCAAAAATATATTAAAAAAAACAAATAGCAAAGTAAAAACACAATAATTTTACAGCCAACCCATTTTAAGTGCAATAATGCCCCCCAGGGCTCCAATGGCTAGTAGGGTGCAGTCTGAGAGAATGAGGCTGCAGGGATTGACCAGATCTGACTTGGATTCTTAGGTTATATGTTTCAGTGACAGTAAAAAGTTTGGAAGAAAGAGGGGAGGAGGTGACTATTTTGAAGAGTATGGGATCGAGAAGATTTGATCTAGCTTGTACTAGAATCCAGGTAGCCTCTGAAAGTATAATGCAGGGGTGTTCATTCCATTGTGAGCTAGCAATGAATTAACATTTTACTGGAGAGGGTTTGAAAGGTGGCATTGTTCTTGATAGAGCGCGATGCAAACACAGAGAGACCACAATCAGCTTCAGCATGGAGGATGCCTTTTAGCACTCCTTGCTGGATAGGCTGTTGATATTGGTTCTCAACTTTTCTCTGTGCTCTACTTGGTGACTGGTCTATCCAGCACACCAAGTATCTAAAGGAGGTGCCAATTTCAATGGGATTTGATGCATGTGAAGGTGACTGAGTCCAGGAAAGTTACAGCACTGCAGCAATGACTAAAAATATGGAAATGTTAGCTGAAATAGTGAATGCAGAAGTAAGGGTCTATATTTACAACGTCAAACTAAAAAAAGTTCAAACATTGTAATATCGAACCATGAAGTTCGAAAGGTGAAAATAGCGAACCACGGCACATCGACTTTTTTCGCAGGGAAAAAAAACTGGTGGGCCGTTTTCGGGGCTTTGCTATTTCCTCCACTGTGGTGTGATCTCGGAGTTGGTATATTTAAGTACGGGGGGTGTGGGGGGCACAGGCCCCCATGTTGGGATATGTGGGGGCAAAGCCCCCCACTTAAGTTCAGGTTTAAGGTTAAGTTTTTTTGTTTGTTTTTTTTTTTTTCATCACAGAACAGCGATTTTTTTCCTAAGAAAAAAAATCGCTGTTCTGTGGTTTCAGTTTTCTTTGGTTTAGAACATAATGGTTCGATATTACAACGTTCGAACTTTTGTAATTTTGACATTGTGATATAGACCCCAGAAGAAATGCGTGGTGATCATACTGAAAAAGAAGGCCAGCCACCACAGCTGTGTTTTCTTAATGATAAAAAGAGTTGACAATGTCGAGAATATAAGAAGAAATTTGGAAGGAACATCAGATCTGCAGCTCATATCAGGATTGTTGGTTTAGTTGACAACATCGAGTTTTCAATGCCCAACATCTTGTCATGCTGTCTCTTCAGCAGCAGGTAGTTTAAGTGCAAAGTAAGATGGAAAATGTAGGTGGTCATGTGGAGTATGTGCAAGAACTGGTGGTCATAATATACCACATTAACACTAAGTACTGGCA
Organism: Protopterus annectens; assembly: GCF_019279795.1. NCBI lineage: Eukaryota > Metazoa > Chordata > Ceratodontiformes > Protopteridae > Protopterus > Protopterus annectens. The sequence goes on along the minus strand of NC_056751.1, from coordinate 578,351,772 downwards.
ACAGCAAGACCAGAAGACGACGTGCAACCACAATATGAAAGACACCAGCAGAAAAAGTACATTATTCAGCTGTCTCACCAACTCAATTAAAATCAATAGGTTTAGTGCTTTCACCCGGAACACCCCCAGGCTTCTTCAGAACAATTTTAACATGTGTTAACATTTACTAGATAGGAAGGATCATTACTGAAATTTCTGAAGCCAGGGCATCTAAATTTCCTCCCATTATTTCCAAGGGCTTTACACCTAGAAGAGAGACAGAACTTGTAGCTCCTTCCCCGTCCATTACAAATTCCTTGCTTGGTACTGTTCCTTCAGATCCCAATAATATTCCCTCATCCAGTTTAGTATCTCCCTCGCCTGAGACACATGTACGAGACTGGTCAGTTGCTTTTCCTATCCCTATTTGTAGGGATGCTGTTCCCATTAGGAATATTATTCTCAATAACTGGGATATTTTGACAAATAGTCAAGAGGTGTCCAAATTAATTAGGAATGACTCCAGTTTTTTTACACAAGAGAACCAAGTCTCTTAGAACTGCTTTTGATAACAGAGACTCTCACTTTATTTTAGATGCTTTCACTTCTTCAGACAATACAGTTGGTATGTTTCCTTGTGGCACTTGTGGCACTTGTCCATACATTTTCAAGGGCAGTGCTTATGTTTTTAAACACAATAATTTCAGAATCCAGTTTCATAGTCATTTAGATTGCAAATCTATGAATGTTATTTATGCAGCAGTGTGCAATTCTTGTCCTGAGTTCTATATTGGCAAAACTTCTAGAATGCTTTCTGCTAGAATAAAAGAACATTTGGTAGCAATTAGAAGGCATGATTCCAAAATTGCCGTTGCGAAGCATAGTTTATTATGGGATAACTTTGCCAGTTTCACTTTTCTTATATTACAGAAGATAGATTCTTTCTTTGGGGACATCAATACACTACTTGAAGTAAAAGAATTAAGTTGGCAGCTTAGATTCAATTCAGATGCACCGCCTGGTTTGAATGAAAGCCTAAATATTAAATGTGTTCTCAGGTGGCAACGCTTAAAGTTCTCTTACCCAAACATTGTCTTATTATTGAGAGTCTGCTTTTATAATGTTTTTCAAAAAAGGTCCTTCAAAATATGTTCTTAGATAATATATTTAACTTTTATGTTTAAGCATATATTAACATTTGTTTTTGCTTCACTAGTTGTACTGCTACAGCACTTGTTTATGTAGACACTGCTCACCCTTGGAATTTAGTATAATTTCCAGTTTTTTATTGGCTCTGAGATTTACATTTATTTATTTACTGTCTGGTTTCAGTTGTCTACTCTTTTTTGGTAACACCCACTAGGGTATATATACTGTGGTTTTCATCTTACTTGTTTGATAAAGTTCTTGATACTATTTGTTAGAAAAATGTGTATTTGAATACATGAGAAATGCTAGTTTAAAAGCAAAGTAGTATATAATGCATTTTATTCTATTAATCATATAGTAGTAAAATTAATTCATGTCTAAATGTGAAGTAGTTTTGAAACTGCAGTGTGGCTTGAAGCAAACGCTGATCCCTGACCCTGACAGAATGCTAGCTTAGCAAGTTTTAATGTTTATGCTTCTCACAAGTGATTATCTGCTGGGTCAGGAAATTAAATGTGTGAAATAATGAAATCTTCTGCTCTTCCTGTTAGAATGAGATGGCCTTGTATATGTGTTACTTAGATATCACGCAGCTGTGTGAAAAAGTGTAACAGAACAAAGACATGCATTAAAAGACTGAAGCTGCTATTGTATTCGAACTGATATGAAACCTTGAATAAGTAACTTTACAGAAAGACATTATGACTGACCAGCTGGATAGCAAGGCCGTATTGTATCTAAAGGAAAAGTTTTTTTAAATGTACAGCATCAGCAAACTTAATAAATGTAGAATTGTTAGCTAAAGTGATGTAGATGCCCTGTGACATATCACGTCAGAAAGGTGGGCATAGCTAAATGTTAAACCTATATAAAATTGTGTGCTTCCTGTTTCATGTCAGACAAAATTCTGTACTTGTATAGTTTTTTGCCTCCTGGCGTACACTAGTAAACTTTTGAATCTGAACCTCCTGTGTAATGAATTCTGAATTTTATTTAACACTATTAAAAGGACGAAAGGTTAGCTACTGGCTCCTTTGTCATTCTTTTATATTAAGAAGTGTTTTAGTCATTTGTATTCCTGATCTTCTTAGTTCTGAGGACAGTTTTTAGTGCTGTTTGTATACACTGCTCCAGCCAATCCCAACAAATTAACATTTCCCCCCAAAACATTTAACCCTTTGTAAACTAAATATTTTTTTAAAAACAAATACATTCAGCTAAACATTCAATAACAATAGTCCTATAAAACGTTACATATTCTCTTAAAAACACTTATGTAGTAAATACGGTCATTTAGAGCTTAGCAGCTCTCAACTTTAAAACACTGTTAATACTGATATACTCATTAAGACCATGATCTATTGTTGCATTTAACTTGATTTGCCAGAATAGTTCTTTATATTCTAATCTGGCTCCCA
>NC_056751.1:578310392-578348726 GCF_019279795.1 Protopterus annectens | reverse complement strand
TGATTTGCCAAACTGGGTCCAATGTCTGCAAGCCCCCTATATCTTTCTTTATGAGCTCCATTATGATCCTCTCCATAGCTTTGCAGATTAGACTTGTTAAGCTTGAGGGGCGGTAATTACCAGGGTCCGTAGAGGCACCGCCTTTGTGGAGTGGGACCACAGTTGCCGTACACCACTCCTTGGACACGTATCCTGTGGTAAGGCTGAGATTAAACAGCTGCCTTATGTGCGGGTTTAATTCCTCATTTAGCTCGTGTAGCACACAGCCGGGGACACCATCTGGTCCCATTCATGCTTTGTTTTTAGCTTTAGAGAGAGCAGCTTCCACCTGCGCTTTTGAGATGTCTGGGAGGCTACACTCCGCTGGGATAGTTATCTCTCCTTTAGGGGGGGGGAGGGGAGTGAAATTTGCACTGAACCTGTCTGCCAGTATGTTGGCAATGGCTGTGGGTTCAGTGATTTTTGTATCATTTTGGACTAATTCTGAGCATATCTGAGAGTTTCCACCCATGTTCCTAACATAGCTGAAAAAGGCCTTATGATTGTCCTTGAATCCATGGCAATTTTCTCTCAAAATTGGCCTTAGTTGATTTTATGAGTGCTCGTATTTTTACTAATAATGATCAGGGTGACTTCCCTTTTATGGATTTTGTTCTATCATGTAATAGCTTTCTCCTCTTATTGTAAAGTTTGTTAATGGCTGGGGTCCACCAGACTGGACGTTTGCCCTTTGTGGAAAGAGTCTTGGTTTTATTTGGGATTGCCTGATCCATGCAGTCCTGGAGGTGTTCATAGAAGGCATTTGTAAGGGCTTCCAGCTTGGGTTGTGGTTTCCACTGGCTCAGGGGCCTTGAAGGATACCACACCAGTCTTGAGTAGTGTGAAGTTTGCTTTAGAGAAGTTCTTCACTGTGGTCTTTTTGTTTGGGGTGGGGGCGGATGTGGATTTCCAGTGAGATTAGTTTATGATCAGATCTCACCAATGAGGGATATACTTCGGTGTGGAGCATTTTGTCCCCATGTTTGTGATGATGAGATCTAGTATATTTTCTCCTCTCATGGGAACAGTGACTAGCTGTTCCATGGCATTTGAATTTATGAACTCCAGGAACCGTTGGGCTAGAAAGTTAGGGCTTGAGTAATGTTCCCAGTCTATATTCGGGTAGTTGAAGTCACCCAATATGATGGTGTTTGGAGATACATTTATACCCTCCAGTGTCTTCAGGAAGGCTGTGTGGGGTTCCTGAGTTTGAGAGGGTGGCCTGTAGCATGCTACAATTTGTAGAGCAGTTTTGCCTGTGGTTAGTTGCACCTGGATGGTTTCCGAAGCTTCGTGCGTTGCCACCAACCTGGAGGTGTGGGTATCCTTTATGAATATGGATACGCCCCCTCTTTTTGTGGTGTGGTCCGGGTTTTGGGGCCGGAATGCATGATATGAGGTAAAACCTAATAGTGCCGGGGTGCTCTCAGGAGCCTTGAACCAGGTTTCAGTTACAGCACAGACATCGATGTTCTCCATACTGAGAAGGGCCTCGAGTGCGTGCATTTTGAGATTTAGACTTCTGGCATTGAGAATCATTACCCTCAGTTTCTTCCCATTTTTGTTTTCTAGGGTGGTAGGTTTAGAATTTGAGCCTTGCCTAAAAAAGGCACTATGGGGGTGGCAAGAGCCTTAGCCAATATCCGGAATCCCAGGGGTGACAGGAGCAAGCCGTCCCTTGAGAAGCAGCGTGGCTTGTCAAACATGTCATCCCAGGCAGACAGACACTGGATCCCCTTTGAATGACACCAGACATTAAGCCAATTGTTAAAGCTGATCATCTTGTCTCTATATTGTGGCATCATTCTTGGTGAAGGAAGGATACTGCTCAGGGTCAGGGTCATACCTGCCTGGGCTACATAATCAGAGAGCTCCTCTATGTCTCTTTTCATGTAGTCCAGGGAGGTATGTCTCAGGTCGTTCACACCAGCATGGACAATGACTGTGTCATATTTGAAATTGCCGTGGAGTGACCCGAGTGCTTGTGTTATGTGGCGGATTCTAGCGCCAGATATGCAGCTTACTGTGACCCTCTCCTTGTTCAGCCTGGTGAGTGGGACGTCAGTGTGTCTGACTATGGAGTCACCTATGACAAGTATGTTTGGTGTTGTATTTGGCCTTAAGGGCTGTGACTGCTTTGCACACTGCTTTTGTGGTTTATGTGTTGCTTGTGGGGTGTCTTGAGGTAGCAGTTGTTTGGGTGTCTGCTTTGGAGGCCTCTGCTGTTTAGGTAAATTTTTACTCAGAGCCTCAGTATGTCTTTGTGTGTTTATGTGTTTGATTCAGTGGTGTGGTAGCATTATGTGAGGCTGGTTTTGTGGTGTGTGTAGTTGCCTTCTCCTCCTGTCTGGTCTTGCCAGTCCTGTGTTGAGAGAGCTCAGCCTCCAGTTTGGCTAAAGAGCTGCATCTCTCGCAAGTATTTGTGTTATGTGGGAGGAGGAGAGGGTTGTCTGTGTACATGAGGCAGTTATAACATTGCCTCAAGATTCCCAGATTCACCAGCTGGACCGGAGAGGAAATTGACAACTGACCTTTGGACATGCTAGAATAATATTGGGAATTCCTTAATAATTGAAAACAAGGGCCAGTAGGGAGTGAGGGTGTAGTGCTTTTAATTTTTAGTGCTGACTTATATAATTGCTTTAGTGAGCAAGTGCCAGGTAACTTGAGTGCAATGTGTTACAAGTAACTAAATGCAAAAACGACAAACAGTAACTTTCTTTCCAGTGAAACAAGGAAATAAGTACAGTAAGCATTGCAGATATCACTAGTGATCCACAGAAGCGCTGAGAAGCCGCGTATTAGGTGGAATTAGCTTCCAGGGAAATAACAAGCAAACAAACAACAAGCATATAAACAAAGCTAGATTCATAACTCATGCTCAACCCGAAAAAGACCAAACTACTACTATTTTTTCCCTAAAACCCTCTCTTATGAAAAAACTAAATTTAAAGTCCTCTCTCTCAATATACAACGACTGAAGTCACTACTCCTAGCAAACTATTAGGGGTGATAGTGGATGATAATCTTACATTCCACCTGCATATACAAAATTGCCTAAGAAAAACTCACCAAAAATTAGGGATACTTTACACAGCCAAACACTTTCTCACCAATGCAACTAAAAGTACAATTGCCACTACTTATCTCCTCCCCACTCTTCTTTATGGCGCTCCACTCCTTACTAAACCCCAGGCTTCACAAAACTTGAAACATGAACAATGCTATAAGAAAGTTGCTAAATTTACAGCACATACCCCATTCAGAAACCACCATTGTACAGCACTGAAAAGCATAAATTGGTTATTACTGCCACATCAACTAACATATGCACAACTTCTTACCACCTATAAAATTATCTTGTGTCCATCCTCCTGTCCAGCACTAAAAAAGTACAGTTTTGTACCTACCATAAATGTAGATGTTCGAAGATCCACATTGCTGCAGTCATAACTTATGGGTAGTCCGCTGTCCTCGGTCGGCCCGAATACCAAAGTATTAGGCTGACGTCGGTCATGGGCGCTCAGATCTGACGTCAGAGCGTCAAGGTATTAAAGCGCATGACCGACGTCATTTCCTCAGTCTTTTCTTGCCCCAGATGTCAGAAGGCCCTAAAAATAAAGGCAACAGCCAAAAATAGAATAACTCCCGAAAACCATGTACAAAAAACAGCTACAACCCAAACCATACAACCACTCCAAACTACAGAGGGGGAAGGAGGGAGGGTAAATTGGACTGCAGCAATGTGGATCTTCGAACATCTACATTTATGGTAGGTACAAAACTGTACTATGTTCTTCATCTCACATTGCTGCAGTCATAACCTGTGGGTAGAATCCCAAAGCAGAGGTAAAGGGAGGCTGGCAAAATCATAAAGCATTGGGAGCTGCAAAAATGCCCTGTAAGACTGCAGTGGCAAATCCAGCCCTTGATTTGGAATAAAGAGGAAGATGATAATGTTTAGAAAAAGTGTGCACTGAACTCCAAGTAGCTGCTTCCAAAATATCTTTAGTAGCTACCCCCCTTAAAAAAGCAGTAGAAGTGGCAGTAGCCCTAGTGGAGTGAGGCCTGATTCCAGCTGGAATCTCCTTACCATGATGAGAATAACAAAAAGCAATACAAAGGCCAATCCATTTAGAAATAGTTTGTTTTGAAACAGGTTTCCCCTGAGAACCCAAAGCAAAAGAAACAAACAACTGCTGAGACTGTCTGAACCCTTTAATCTTGCTCAAATAATAACGCAACTGCCTGTGAATATCCAAAGTGTGCAAAATTTTCTCCCCTTTATTTTGGGGATCTGCATAAAAAGTAGGCAAATGAATAGATTGGTTCAAGGCCACATTTGAAACCACTTTAGGCATAAAAGTAGGGTTAGTACGCAGGGATACCCTATCCTTATGGAATATCAGGAAGTGTTCAACTGCCATGAGAGCCTGTAATTCAGAAACCCTTCTAGCAGACGTAATGGCCAACAAAAAAGCAGTCTTCCAAGACAAAAACTTTAACTCAGCTGTAGCTGCAGGTTCAAAAGGGGGTAAAGTAAGTTTTTCCAACACAAAATTGAGATCCCAGGCAGGAGTAGGAGCTCTACGTGGGGGTCTTATGTTCTTTGCCCCTCTAAGGAATTGCTTAAACAAAGGATGAGAAAACAATGGTGGGTCACAGTCATAGTGAGCAGAAATGGCTGCAGCATGAACTTTTATAGAGGAGAAAGACAAACCCTTGTCCAATAATTCTGTAAGATATTGAAGAGAAACACTCAAATCAGGCCTAGAAACATCAAAGCTCTTTGCTTTGCTCCAAATAAAAAATCTCCTCCATTTATCAGCATAAACTTTCCTCGTACTAGGCCTCCTGGCCTCCAAAATAACATTCAAAACTTGTTGAGGAAGCTGCGACCCTCCAGGTTCTAAAACAGAATATGCCAGGCTGTTAGATGCAGGGACTGAATCCTGACATTGAGGAAATGATTGCCCTCCTGAGTCAAAAGGTGTGGAATCAAAGGCAAAGGGTAAGGAGGTTCCCGTACTAAACTCCTCAGCAGAGGGTACCAGTGCTGTCGAGGCCAGTCTGGAGCTATTAGAATCATGGAGGGCTTGTCTTGTCTGACCTTCAAGAGAACCTTTGGAAGTAGAGGCAGAGGCGGAAAGGCATAGACGTGAAGATTGCTCTAACTGAATGATAGAGCATCCACTTTCCAAGCTGTGGGATGAAACATCTTTGTGCAAAACTTTGGCACCTGGAAATTTAGTGGAGAAGCGAACAGATCTATGTCTGGAGTCCCCATATCATTGTCAACTGTCGAAATACATGAGGATCCAATTTCCACTCGTGGGGATCCACTATCCGTCTGCTCAAAACATCTGCTAAGGAGTTCTGTGCTCCTGGCAGAAACCTTGCTTGAAGAGTGAGTTGCAAACTGAGAGCAGTCTCCCACAAAATCATAGCTTGCCTGCAAAGAGGGTACGAATGGGTTCCCCCTTGCTTGTTGATGTACCACATGACAGTAGTGTTGTCTGTTTGAATCAACACCTGCCCTGGGAGAAGTAAATCCTTGAAAGCCATCAATGCAAACCGGACTGCTAACATTTCCTTCAAGTTGATATGTAAATGTTGAAGTCTGGCAGGCCACGTGTCTTGAACCCATTTTCCATTGAGGTGTGCTCCCCAAGCCTTGTCCAAGGCATCCGTCGTTAAAAACTGACTCGCCTCTGGTCGGGTCACAGAGAGTCCCTTGTTTAGGTGACATTCCTGAGCCCACCACAAAAATTCCTTTTGAATGCAAGGTATTATCTGAATGACAGTGTCCAGATCTTGGCAGTGTTGTGTCCAAACATTTTTGAGATACCATTGTAGCTTCCTCATATGCAGTTTGGCATTGGGAAGCACCAGAATACAAGATGCCATGAACCCCAAGGCTTGAAGGACTGTCCTTGCAGTCAGCCTGGACCGTAGAGACAATTGATGGAAGTAAAGTGAAAGATTCTTTTGGTTGTCCGGGGTCAAAAAGGCCATCTGGGAAGCTGTATTCAGTCTCACACCCAGAAAGCACATTTCCTGAGAGGGTACTAGACTGGACTTTGTTTCGTTCACAGAATACCCTAGGCACCTTAGCAGTGTCATAACATACTGTAGATGGTGAAGAAACTCGTGCTTGTCTTGAGCAAGAATCAGGCAATCGTCTAAATAAGGATAAATTTGTATTCCTCTTAACCTGAAGAAGGCTATCACTGGAGCCAGAACTTTTGTGAATACCCTGGGCGCAGTAGATAAGCCAAAGGGCAATGCAGAGAACTGATAATGTAAAGTCCCAGCCCGAAAACGCAGGAATCTCCTGCAACTGGGCCTGATAGGAATATGAAGATAAGCCTCTTTGAGATCCAGAGTTACCATCCAGTGATCTTTGCCCAACAGAGGCAGAAGTTGCTGCAACGTCAACATTTTGAATCTTGGAATGTCCAGATATGTGTTGAGGATAGATAAATCCAAAATTGGCCTCCAAGTGTTTCCTTTCTTTGGTACCAAAAATAGGCGAGAGTAAAATCCGAGGCCCACTTCTGACAGAGGGACCTGCTGTATAGCCCCCATTTGAAGAAGTAAAGAAATCTGTTTGTGAGCCTCTACCCTTTGCTGAGGAGGAATGTCTGGCATGCCTTTGAAAGGAGGCAATGTGTGGAAATAAAACTTGTAGCCTCGGTCTATAATGTCCAACACCCATTTGTCCTGGGTGACTAGAAACCAATTTTGCTTGAAGAATGCCAACTTTCCTCCCAAAGGAGCTGCCAGACAGGAAGGATCTGGCAGCTGGAAATGCAGGTCATTGGGCCTGTTTACGAAAGGACTGGCCCCTGCCCTCACCTGTAGATTGTGCTGGTGAACTCCACGGTCTAGGCCTGAAGGAACTCTGAGCTCTGCCCCTACCACATCTAGATCTACCCCTAGACTGCGAATCAGAAGAAGGGTAAGTCCAACCCTTAGCAGGCCAGTTCCTGCTAAACTTAGGGGGCTGCACCTGCAAAAAATCTTTAACAGTCTGCATAGACTTAGCCTTGTCTTCCATTTTCTTCAAGACAGCCTCCACAGGAGAACCAAACAAAACTTCAGACTGCAAAGGAGCATCTAAAATCCTAGCTTTGACATGCTCTGACAAATTCTGATCTTTAAGCCAGGCGTGCCTGCGAATAACTGAACCAGTGGCAGCCACCCTGGAAGAAGCCTGTAAAGCATCAAAACCACACTGCAAAGCATGCTTACCCACCTGATCAGAGGCATGTACCAAATCCTGTAATTCCTTACACTCTATGCCCTCTGCCAAAGCATCCACTTTAGATTTTAACTGAGTAAGGAGAAAATTCTGGTACTTCAACATATGAAACTGGCAATTCAAAGCCCTCATTGCTAAAGTGGAAGAGGTATACACTTCCTTACCCCACCTTTCCAAAGCTCTAGCATCCTTATCCATAGGAACTGGATTCTTAATAACAGAAGCCCTGACACCCTTAGGTCCCTGGCTAATAGTTTCTGGGTTGGCCCTAGGGCTCTTATACAGATATTTATGAGCCTCAGGCACCCTGTAATACCTATCCGGCTTAACTGGAGCAGGAGGCAAAGAGTCTGGATTAAGGGAAGCCTCAGAGAAAACGTCTTGAACAACATCCAAAACAGGAGGTATAGCCAAAGGCCTATGCTGTGGTAAAAACAAAAATTCCCTAAGCCTCTTCCGGGAATCTGAGAAATCCTGACCTTCCCATTTAAAATGCTCCCTCATAGAATGCAGGGTTTCTGAAAGAAAAATCCTCTGGAGGAGAAGCAGAAGGAGTGGAATCCTCTGCGTCTGAATCAGAATAAGGAGGAAAATCCTGAATGTCTTCAGCTGAAGACTCTGAGTAATCTGAAGCCTGTTCCAAACTTTCCATTTCTGGCTCCACCCTAGGCCTCTTATCAGGAGGGGGCATAGAACCCCTGATTAAAGTAATTAAATCTTCTGCCATTTTAAGCATGTGTTTTTTAGGCACAGAACCTGCAGAACTAGGACTGACACCTGTGGCAGGCAAAACAGGCCTGCCTTTGGAAGGTACCTTAGAGACAGAAGGAGAAGGCCTAACCACCTTAGGCAAAGAAGGGAGAACCACAACCTGAGAGGCCCCCTCAGCCTGAACGGACTCCTGAGAGGCCACATCTTGCAAAACCAACGTCTCCCCCTGAGACTCAGTTGAAACCTCGGCCGGTTCAACCGAATCCACCATAGTGTCTAAAGAACCGGCGTCCGGAACGGACGAATCATCCTGCTTGGGCTTTAAAGATTTATCTTTGCGCTTCTTCGCGGTAGCGCCGGAGGAGCCAGCGGCATATTGTAATTACACCGCTTACCGAAGACAAGCCTAGCACAATCTAACCTACGTTTAATGGTGCGCTTATTAAATCTAGCACAAAAGCGACACCCTACTACGTCGTGCTCAGGTCCCAAACAAGGAATACAAAGAGAGTGGTAATCCCTATGCGGTATCTGTTTCCCACAAGAAATACAATTATTCACTTTTTCTGACATCCGGAAATAACTGAGGCAAGAAAAAACAAAAATATTCCCCAGCGGGGTACTTAGCCCAACTTGGTTTCGGTCTGAAACTCAGAATACGAAAATTTCAGAACGCCGAACGGCACTTGCAAACGCTGCTTCTGCTTCAGACCATGCGGCAAAAAAGACTGAGGAAATGACGTCGGTCATGCGCTTTAATACCTTGACGCTCTGACGTCAGATCTGAATGCCCATGACCGACGTCAGCCTAATACTTTGGTATTCGGGCCGACCGAGGACAGCGGACTACCCATAAGTTATGACTGCAGCAATGTGAGATGAAGAACATCAGTCTACCCAACCATGTTCCCAGTCGATCACTGCGATCCAGTGACCAAAAACTCCTGTCTGTCTATAAACCTAGGAAATCTGCTGGGCATTATCTATACTCATACATGGTTGCTAAGGCCTGGGAACTTACCTGTATCCATCAGGTCTATAACCACTTTCCCATCTTTCAAAACCACTCTGCAAGACTTCTTAGCTAAAATCTGGCTCTGTTCTTTCTCAAAACCAAGATAACCTACATCCCTAAATGTGAACAAGTACCTTTTCATTCCTTATACCTCTTTACTGTCTCTTTTTCACTTACTTCCTTACTACTATCCAATTCTCTTGTCTATCTCCCTAAATATACTACAAGCCTGTTTTTCCTTCACTTCATTTTGTAATTCCTATTTGTGTTACACTAACATACCTTTAATTTCTCTACAAACTGTCTAAAAGTTCTCTAAATATTAAATAATTGTGATACACCTTGTATCGATTCTTAACCTATTTTTTTTATCTTGTGTCTAATTTGTTATAATTATTTAAACAGCAGCTGTTTTTGTTTTATTTTTGAAGATTGCAAAACTACTGTTCTTAAAGTGTTTTGTAGTAATTTGGAGCTTTTCTCCCTGGGCCTTCACCAAAAATTGGCTTCTACCCAGTCGAACTTTGTATGTCTTTGTGCGTTTCCCAGTAATCAAATGTGAATAAATAAATAAAATAAATTCTTATCCCAGGGCTCCAAATGGCTGCTTCCTGACAGGCCCATCTCCAAGACAGACTCTCTCTCTCTCTCCTACCATCTACTTATCCCAAAGCACAAATTGGCTACTTACTACCAGGCCCATATTCAAGGCACTCTCGTTTTTCTTCCATCTACTTATCCTAAGGCTCAAACTAGATACTTGCTACCAGGCTCATCTCAGAGGCATTCACTCTCTTCTTCCATCTACTTATCCCATGGCATCAAGTGGCTACTTACTGCTAGGACCATATCCCAAACACACTGTCTCTCTCTTCTACTATCTACTTATCCCAGGGCGTGCACACAAGTTATTTACTTAGCATAACTTGGCATCTATGATGTACAATTTCATTCTTTCTCACTTATGAGTCTAGGATCCAACACTGGATCCAATTTGGCCACTTTTAAAAGACTACGATCTGAGCCGAAGCTCCTAGAGGAAGGGACGGATCCGGCAAGGCTAGACCTGATGCCTGCCCCGCCCCCCTGGAGTCGGCACCATTTCAGATTCAAGACCTGCTCTGTTCCAATGGCATCAGAGCCAACCCAGTCTGGGACCTTGATGGAGCCAAAGGAATTCTTATCCTCAGATCCGTCGACAGCTCCCTCAGAGAAACCGGACCCAGGGATTCTGAAGCAATAGTTTGGATCGGAAGAAGAGCATGAAGAGAAGCAGCTGGAGATCTCACGGATAATGGATGAGGCAGAGAATGCAAAAGTCCCAACTCTATCTGTGCCTTGAGAAAGCAGCGCATTATCCTGTTCATATCAGATCGAAAAAGGCTCCAAGATGACCTAGAGGAAGCCGAGGAGTGCTTGGATCTTATAGGTGAAGTGATCTTGTAGGTATGGACCAGGGAAGCATGTGCAGATGCTGAAACCAGAGTGCAGCTCCAAGACCTCAGACCTAATGCTTTAGGATCCAAGAAGGACAGTCTCCATGTCAAAGACTCAATAAGGACCATAGTCAGATCCAGTCAGAAAAATGGATCTGAGGACCTAATCAGGAGCCAGCTTCAGAACCAAGAGGACTGTCGGATCCGAATGCACTTTAGACACACTTGGATCTGGGGAACTTGGATCCAGCAGTCTTGGTCTTTTCTCTGCATGAGAACAGGAAGAAGCCCCCGAGTAAGCTGAGGAGGCTCTTTGTTTAAGATCTTTTGAGCTTGCTGGTTTAACAGGAGTTTGAGCTCCAGAAGCAGGCAAGATCCCCTTCAAAATTGGCTCAATCCAACAATCCAAAACAGCATGCAAGTTGAAGGCCACACCCATGGGACAGTCAGCATGCAGATGTTCGGAACCCAGTAAGACGTACTTCTTGTGGGCATCAGAATTAGAAATTTTGTGCCCACAAGAAGTGCATCTTTTGAACCCTCTATGCTTATCTGGTCTATCAGACATGATGACAGGTAAGTCAAAACACATTTTTTTTTACTACAGAAAGAAATACCGAAGCACTGAAAAAAAGGAGGGAAAGCGAAATAGGGGCGAGTCCCTAAAGGTAAACTAATGAAAACTATTGGAGGGGTGGTGATGAAGAAAAGCAAGAAGGTATAGAAATATTAATCAAGTAGTATTAGAAAGAAAAATAAAAGAATTTGAGAATTCACTTCTTTCCCACTGAGCAAATGCTTGAGAGCTATAGACCACGTCTGTGCAGAACAGCGACAAATGAGATCTGGGGGTTAGACACACATGAGGCATTATGGGAGAGGGAGGAGCTTGAGGCTAGGATCATAGCTTTGTAAAAGAGGCCAAATCAGTTCCAATGTTGGATCATAGACCCAGAAGTGAGAAAGAATGAAATGGACAACATCAGATGTGGCTACTTATTGCCAGGCCCATCTCTGAGAAACGCATACTCTTCTTTCACCTACTTATCTCAAGGTACCAAGTGACTGCCGACTGCCAGGCCATCTTTAATGCATTCGCTCTTTTCTTCCATTTATGTATCCCAAGGTACCAAGTGGCTACTTACTGACAGGCTCATCTCCAAGGCACTCGCCCTCTTCTTCCATATACTTATCCTAAAGCACCAAGTGGTTACTTACATATTAGCCACAGGAAAATTCCTATCATCACTCACAATGACAGACCGTATTTCTTTTTTTGGGACATTATGGCCTGTACATACAAAAAAAAAACTATGAAACTGAGCTATTGTTTATAATTAGAAAAAAATGTGCAAATAATATGAGTAAGACACGATTACTCATTATCATTAGGCTCACATGATTTTGCTTTCTCAGTTCCTTCATCAATGGGAAAAATGTTTTGTCTCTCAATAAATGCTTTAGCTCTTTCTTAAAAAATTTACTGCTTATACATGCAGCTCTGTTAATGTACAGTCATCAGTAGTAACTGTGCAATCATCAAAGTACTGACTCAATCTATCTTTGCGCATCAGGGGTCACTGGGCAATTACAGTTACAAATACTGACTCAACCATCCCTGAGCATCAATAGTTGCCAAGTCACTCCAATCAAAAGTACTGACTCAATCTAGCCGTGAACATCATGGGTCACTGATTGATTACAGTTATAAGTACTGACTCATACTCTATCCCTGAGAATCAGAGCTCATTAAGTGATTACAGTTAGAAATGCGGACTTACAATCTATTCCTGAGCACTATGAATTACACTTAGAAGTACTGACTTATCTATCCCTGAGCATCAGGATCCAGTTACAGCAGTTAGAAGTACTGACTCAAACTCTACCCATGGGTATCTTTTATTTAATGTATCCCTGAACACTGGTACTCAAACTAGGGACAGAAGTACTGACTCTGGTAAGCTACCCTAGAGAATCAGCAGCCATTCAGTGATTACTGATGGAATTGCTGACTTCAGTAACTGTTACAAGAGAATCAGCCATTATTGTGAGATAATAGTTAGAAAGGGTCTATATTAGATCACCAATGCTTAACAAAATGAACGGTGATTAATCGACCCTATGTAAGCAAAAGCTTACAATTTAGAACGGTCAGAACAGCAATTTTTTTCCAAGGGAAAAAAACTGCTGTTCCAAAAAAAAAGAAAAAAATTTAAATATTACATTAGGATGGGGGGGGGGGGGCTTCGCCCACCACACCCCCTTACTTAAATATACCAACTCCGAGACCGCATTACAGTGCCGAAAACGGCAAAGTAATGAAGCGGCCAAGCAAATTCTTAACCAGGGAAAAAATATGCTTAAAAGCTACTTTGTTATTTTGCCATTTCAGTCTTTTGAGTTCGACCAAAACGCATTCGAAAGAATGTGTCTTTGGTCATCCAATAGGGAACCGTTAGAAATACCGACTCCGGTATATACAGACAGGCTATTCAGATATTCTGGTGTAAGGAACGTGGTTCAGTCAGACACTGTATTCAAAAATGGGATCTTCTGCAAATAGTCTTCTTGTTACTTCTGCATGTACTAAAATATACTGGAGGTTTTCTCCCTGAACTCTCCTGAAAAGGGATCTCCCTTGACCCAGTCTGATTATCCCAGTCAACAAATACAAATGCAAATAAATAAATGAGCTGATACCACAGCATCAGCAGTCACTGTGGGATAATGGTTAGAAATAACAAGTACACTGCACTTACCCTCACAGTGCATCACCAGCTGCTTTTCAACTGTGGCACTTAATGTGCCCACGAGGCAGTAGGTTCTGAGCAATTCTGACAGTAAAAGACACCCTCCTTATCTTACCTTTTAGACTCTATCTCGACAACTAAGGAACCTGTGACCAGTTCGGAAAGAATCCCTGATGCAGAAGGTGTTTTTAAATGATCATATTCTCAGCATACAGCTGTCCTTCAAACATACCTTCCTCTGAGATACACAAGCACAGAGTGCAGGTATACAACCACAGTAATCTACATGACAGGTACATTTATAAGTATGTAGACAGTTTATACACTGTGTTCAAAGTATCAATCACTTTTTACTTTCATTAGATGTAAACAAATACTCCTACAAAGAAACTGATGTTGGTTTTGTATAAAAGCATGAAACAGAGCCCATGGTTCACAGTGACTAACACCCTGTCATGGCAGACAATGGATGCAGAAATATGCTAAACCTCAGCAGTCTTCTAATGCAGGTGTTGTTCTCCAGATCATTCAAGAGGTGAAGGTAAGCACCCTCCAGTGTTGTAATATCACTACACAGTCAGACGCTCTCACGCTGTACAAGATACAAGGGCAGTTCAGCAGACACCACCAGACGCTCTCTAAAGGGATACATCTGCTTTGCAGCTACAGGACAAGAGCTATCAAAATAATGCAATTTATATAATCTTTAAGTAAATGGGTGTATGTTCGATTTATGAGGAACAGCTGTACCTACACAATGATTACCACTATAGTAAGAGGTAGGGATTTAAGGTGCATAGTCCCACACAAGAGGTTCCTACATAAGAATAAGAACACCATGGCTAAAACTGCTCTCCCATTTATCGAAGAAAGAACACTGAAACTGGAGACACTTAGGAAAGTGTGTATGAAAATCAAGAGCACTTGTTTAGAAAAACTTCAATGATACACTGCTGACCTCACAAACTGCAAATACAAGGGAAGTCTCATGATGCTTTACAAAGATGCATGTCTCCCCTGCTCACTGCATACTGACTTCCATTAAAGTTACATTTTTTGGTAATTAAGAAAGAAAATGTTATTAATTTAAATTTGTTTACTAGGGTAGAACACTGATCAAATAATGACTAACGTCAGGCTCAGCCTGGATTATATCATAATGTGTCAAAACAATGTACAGGATACAAATAAAGGTTTACATTTATGACTAAGCTTAGACAAGCTATCAAAAGATATACACAGAGAAGATCTAACATACCAGATATACTTACAGCTACATGATTGGACTAGAAAAGCTAGAAGAGAGTTATAGTAACAGAAGAACACGGGACAATCCAGCACTTATCTAAACCGTCCTGACTTGGTAAGAGGAGTTTTATTTGAATTTATTTTATTTTTAATTTCTTTAACATTTACTTAACATTTGTTTTATATTTTACTTCTCAGCTTGTAGACAAAAAGTTTACTTTTATTTATATTTTGTTGTTTTACCTTTAATGTTCACTGTTGTTCGACAGGGATAGGTTTTAGACAGGCAAACTCTAGTCACCCTAAGGGACCTAGTCAGCTATAAAGTCACACAGACTGCAGAGAGGAGAATTCTACAGCTTATCTAAACAATACTGTTTTGATTTGTGATTTACTGATCTCTACTGTTAAAAAGAGGTGCGACTGTGGGCGATAGTGAGCAGAAGCTACCACATTCATTCACAGACAGAAGCTGAATTTTGTGGT
The DNA here is from genome assembly GCF_019279795.1 of Protopterus annectens. Lineage (NCBI taxonomy): Eukaryota > Metazoa > Chordata > Ceratodontiformes > Protopteridae > Protopterus > Protopterus annectens. Next base: position 578,333,777 of record NC_056751.1, on the reverse strand, counting down.
AACTGATTTTGATTACTCTTTTCTTTAGAAGTTTTTATTAATTTGTAGCTGAATATGTATTCCTTAAACAAGAATGCCATTAATGATTTGCTAAAGCACAAATAGCTTATGCAGTACAATAAATATTATGTATATGTAAAGGTAAGGCCTGATAACAGTGGTGACTTGTGCTCCTTATTTCGAAAGTTTGATGATTCGCTTACCATTATTATTAGTAAATCTAGACTTACTGATGATGACTGTTGAAATGAGTGAGGAGACCTGTTTTCAGTTTAACAGCTTCTTTATTAACTGCCACATGGAATGTTACAACGCTGTGTTAACTGCAGTGAGTAGAACACGCCCACCTGCAGTTGCTATGGCCAACCAACACATACATAGCATAACCAGATCATTAAACCAACTGATCTACATCCTCTCCTTTTAGTTGCTCCTTTGTATGAAAACTAACTCATGCTGTGTATAGCAAAGTTGAACAATAATGACTCAAACTTAAATAATGAATGATGAGCTAGTAAAATAGACGGTATGGAACAAAACGTTCAGCTTTCACCACTGGCTATCTAACATGGCAACTCAATACTAGATAAGTAAGAACCAAAATACAATGCATTAATACATCACATCCTTTTTTTTTTTCCAGTTTAAGAACAGTATTTGGGGTTAGGCTTACAAATGCGACCTGAGCATGTCACATAGGGGGTATCACTGTGTGTCTTCTTGGTGGGACAGCAAGCTACAGGAACTTGCTGCACACTGGAATGCTGAGTATGCGCAGGCATTGGTTGAAGTGCCTGCCGGGGCCGTGGAGCGAGGGAAGGAGTGTCCAGTGTGGCAGGGTCAGCTGGATGGGAACAACCATCGGCAGGATCGATCTGTCGAGGTGGTGGCGGTTCACCAACAGGTAGGATGTGGCGATGATTTCTCCTGTAGATGCCACCATTAGATTCGATGATGTATGAGCGTGGCTCACTGCATACCTCCTTCACTGTGCCCAGGCGGTCGTGTCCCTTAACTGCCTGCAACCTGACCACTTGACCCTCTCTAAGTGGTGATAATGGGCGGCTTGTTGAGTCGTAGTACTGCTTCTGAATGAGCCTTTTCTTTTTAAGTTGCACATTGACCTGTTCCACGTCCTTTGGGGCCAGTTCCAGCAGACTGGTGCTGACAGGAAAAGTTGAGCGAGTCTGCCTGGACATTAGACGTTCTGCAGGTGATCCCAGCGTTTTGTCACGCGGAACATTTCTGATGTTCAGTAGGTTGAGGAAAACATCTGTCCCGTCTCTGTGAGACCTTTCCATCAGTAGCTTGGCACTGCGGACAGCCCTTTCAGCCAATCCGTTGGACTGGGGGTACTCTGGACTGCTGGTTATGTGGACAAAGTCCCACCACTGGGCAAACACTTTAAAACGCTGACTGGTGTATTGTCTTGCATTGTCGGAAATCAGGGTGTGAGGTACTCCATGGACGGAGAAGTGTCTTCTCAGTTTTGTGATCACCGCTGCTGAAGATGCGTCCCGGAGAAGGTCAATTTCAAGCCACCCTGAATAGGAGTCGACCAGCACCATGTATTGTTGTCCATGCCATTCGAACATATCCGTGGCGACCGTAGACCAAGGCAGGGCAGGAACCGGATGTAGTTGTAGAGGTTCCTTTTGTTGGTGTGGTCGGGTACTGTTGCATACAGAGTAGGAGAGCAGCTCTCTTTCGATGTCTTTGTTCATTGCTGGCCAAAATACAGTGCCTCTTGCTCTGCGCTTTGTGGCTTCTAAGCCTGGGTGACCTCTGTGCATAATATTAATATATTCTTGTTGTAGGGAGTTGGGGATGACAGTCCTGTGACCTTTAACGACAACGCCGTTCTCCACTATCAACTCTTCTCTATATGGGAAGAATGGACGCACAGACGGCGGAACCTGGCAGTCTTTGTTGGGCCAGCCATTCTGAATCACTGTGCTTAGAGTTTGCAGGACCTGGTCCCTTGCCGTGTGGGCTCGTAGCTCCTCCAGCCTGGCTGTAGAGATGTAGCTGACAGACATCACCTCGAAGTTGTTATTTGCACTTTGAGTTTGGGACACACTGTTGCTTGGGGCTCGTGACAGAGTATCCGCAAGGTACATGTGCTTACCCCTCTTGTAAACAAGCATTAGGTCATAAGCTTGTAATTGCAGTAACATCCTCTGTAGGCGAGCTGGGGCAGTGTGGGTTGGCTTCTTTAGGATTGTAACAAGGGGCTGATGGTCTGTTTCAACTACCGTGGGTCTTCCGTATATGTTGTCTCTAAACTTGGTACACGTAAACACAACTGACAACAATTCTTTCTCGATTTGTGCATAGCGTGTCTCGGTATCGGTGAGCATGCGAGATGCGTATGCTACTGGCTTACCACTTTGCAGACATGCAGCACCCAGTCCGTAACGTGAAGCATCACAGGTTAATGTCACTGTCTTCTTTACATCAAAATATGATAGGACTGGTGAGCTGGCTAGGCATGATTTGAGGTGTTCGAATGCTTGTTGATGTTGTGGGAGCCAACACCAGATGGTATCCTTGTGTATTAGATGCCTGAGCGGTGCTGCAATGCTGCTGAGATTTGGGATAAATTTTCCCAGGTAATTTACCATACCAAGGAAATGCTGTACAGCCAGGGAATTTTGGGGAACTGGTATATTTGTGATAGCTTCCGTCTTTGCGGGGTCGGCCCTGAGACCTTCTTTTGTGAACCTGTGACCCACGTAACAAACTTGATCCAGACGGAACTTACATTTGTGGGGGTTTAGTTGGAGTCTGATCTCTCGTGCACGGTCAAGTACCTTCTTTAGGTTCGTGTTGTGTTCTGCAGCATCACAACCTCCCACAATGATATCATCAACTATGATGGCACAAGGGTAGCCAGCGAATAGTTGCTCCACTGAGCGCTGGAAAACCTCACTTGCTGAATTGATGCCAAAAGGCATGCGTAGAAACCTGTAGCGCCCAAAGGGTGTGCTAAATGTAGTTAGCATTGATGACTTATGGTCGAGCTTTATCTGCCAAAATGAGCTCTTCGCATCAAGCACTGAGAACAGAGTCGCACCTGCCATTTGGGTGGCAACTTCCTCAACACTGCGCATTGGGTAATGGGGTCTCTTTAAAGCCGTCTTTAAGTCTTTAGGATTAATGCACAGCCTTATCTCCTCTTTGTCTTTCTTGTGTGCTACCACCATTGATAAAACCCAGTCTGTGGGCTCAGAGACCGCTGTAATAACTCCTTTGCTGGCCATGTTTTCAAGTTCTGACTTAACTCGGGCTTGCATAGCTATAGGAATGCGGTGCGCTGGCCGGATGACGGGCTGCACCTCAGGATCTAGAGTCATGGAATATATTATTGGAAGTTCTCCAAGCTCGTCGTTGAACACATCATCATACTGTACACGGACATTTTTTGTAAAATCAATGTCAGGCTCTGTACTGACCTGGTGGACATGAGGGCTCAGTGTGACAAGTCCTAGGCATTACACATGCTTTCGAAACCCCAGCAGTGGCACAACATCACGATCCACAAGGAAGAACGGTAGTAAGTGTTGCTGTCCATCCAGTGACAGAGAAAGTGTAGCAAAACCGGCTGTTTCGATCTTGCTGCCTCCGTAGGCCACTAGGTTTATTGTTTTATTGCATGTCAAAATCTGTCCCTCATACAGCTGGAGAAAAGTGCTTTTTGCCATCACATTACATTTTGCCCCCGTGTTGATTTTCATTTTAATAGGCTTATCTCGTACATACAGGGTGACAAATCCTTCATCCTGGTACTCTACTTGGGTATTTACATTGTCCACAACTGCAATGGGCTTGACACCATCTACATAGAACGTGTCATCAGTGTTGATGTCCGGCTGCTCCAGCTCTAGCTGATGCACGGGTTGTTTGTTACGGTATCCTTTAACAAAACTTTTCCTTTTAGGATGTTCATGTTGAGGCTTGGATCTGCAACATTTTTTGTAGTGGTTCCTTTTTTGACATTTGTGGCATTGCTGGCCAAACGCAGGACATTTGTCTCGCTGTGCAGCGTGGTTGCCTCCACAATTGGTGCAGTTCCTGACGAGTTTTACATCCTGCCCACTTACAGGCTTATAATTTGTCCTGGGACGCCATCTTGTGGAGCCTGGCTGCAGTGCATCCACCATTGCGGCCGGCTGTTTGGCAAGAGCCCTAGTATTCTCCTCAGTCATTTCATAAACACAACAGATAGAAATGGCTTTGGATAGGGACAAGTCACTGTCACGTAAAAGGGCCTTCCTTATACTGTCATTATTTATGCCACAAACAATCCTGTCACAGATTAACTCATCTGTTAAATCTCCAAAATGACAACTTTTGGCTTTAATCTTTAAATCACTGATAAAAGACTCAATAGTCTCACCTTGTCTCTGATTTCGGGAATGAAACTTGTGTCTCTCCATTATTTTATTATATTGTGGGTTGCACATTTCCCGAAATTTCTTTTTTAAACAGTCGGGGTCCTCTCTGGACTCTGCTGGATGAATAATGGCTCCGTCCTGCCCGTCTCTTGCGGGTGGCACCCTAATTTCTGCGGCATAGACAAACGAGTGTTCCCTTTCGATGGCTTCTGCCCCTGCTAGATTGAGGAGGATATAAGCTTTTGTTTTGTCTGGTTTATCTGAGTGGGCCGCCTCAATAAAGATGTCATACTCCCTTTCAAATACGCGACAATTTTCAGCAACGTCTCCATCGAAGACGAGTGGGTCTGGTCTGCAAAATCCTTCCGCCATGCTCTGTTAGCCCGTTAGCCACTTGTAACGCGTGCCTCTTTTTTTTTTTTTTTTTTTTTTTTTTTTTGAACGAGGAAGGATGAGGAAAAAATGCTCATTGACGAGCAACTTCTGACACCATGTTGAAATGAGCGTGGAGACCTGTTTTCAGTTTAACAGCTTCTTTATTAACTGCCACATGGAATGTTACAATGCTGTGTTAACTGCAGTGAGTAGAACACACCCACCTGCAGTTGCTATGGCCAACCAACACATACATAGCATAACCAGATCATTAAACCAACTGATCTACAATGACGATTGTACTTGTGCAATTGGCACGGCTGGAGAACTGCTGTTACATTAATGACTGGACTGGTGAGACAAATAACGTTAGGCAAAGAGCAAATAGAACACATTAGGAAAGGATCTGTCTATTGTCTGTAAAGATCACTCAACCCCTATAAAACAAGACGATGCCCCTGACAACTTTGGAATTCTGGATACAAGTATTGAGTAATCTGAGGATTCAGGACATTTAGAAGGAAATAAAACAAAGGAAGGAAGAAATTCACGATGAATGACAAGGTAGAAAAAGAAAGTCATAAATGTCTGTAAAGGAAAGAGAAAACATACTAAAAAGGACTCTGCTTTGTTATGCAATACACAGAGTACAGGAAGTGATAACATTTTTCTATCAGAATACCTTCAGTTTACAGAAAAAGGCAGCATTTATCCAAAAGAGAAGGCATAAAAAAGAGGTAAGAAGCAGGTGAAAAGGAAGAAATCAAAAGTGAACGTGGAAGGACTGAAAAACATTAGTGTAACAAAAAAAGGTGAGAAAAACAGACAACATGGCTTAAGCTGTGGATGTACAAAGCCAGCTGGATGAGAACTGTATGCTTGGATTGCTTGCAAATGTAATAAGCAATGAAAACAGTGGGATTAATAAGGCCAATAGCCATGAAGATCATTTCTTTGTAACAGCTGATAGAGCAGATATTACCGAATTAGAATTTGAAGATTCTTCAGATCTGGTCAGAAAAGATAGTCTTGTAATAGGAGAATCAAATATTAGAGGCTGTGATACTTAACATTTGCAGAGAAGATAATGAACATTGAATAGTGTTATACTTACCAGAAGCAAAAACAGAGGATGAGAACAAGCCTTAGAACATGTTTATACAAGGAAGTATGGATCTGTTTTTATTTATGCTGTTACAAATGATCTCATTCACTGACTGTTAGTAGAGAACTTGCAGCCCTCTTAGACAGCATTGCTTGTAAAGGTGTTGGGATGTATTTTTCACAAATCACATACAGAAAAGATTTTTGACAAGTACCTACATGAAAAAATGGCCCGCTTTAAAAAATGGAAACGTGTTCAGCATCCAAGCTTAATTTTCGGTACACATGTGTTCTGACGGGATGCATTTGTCAAGATCAAGGTACAGAATATTTGCAGCAGATATTTTGCAATATTTGACAAGACAAGGCAGGACTTTTTGCCATGATGGAAATTTAACAGTTCATAGACAATAACAATTGATTAGTTGTTAATGCTAGGAGCATTAATAATAAAGTTTTTTACTGGAAAATTTGCAACGTTCCCATTAAGATTGATGCTGTTACCGTTTATGAAACATGGTTAAAGAACAATGACTGAAAACCAATTATGTCAGGGTATAAAAGTTTTTATTCTAACAGACATTATGACAAAAAATTAGGTGGAGGTGTTATGATCGGGATTAAAGATAGTTACGTGGCCTGTGACGACTACATGTTCAGTGATAACACCAATGCTATAGGCTGTGTAACTGTGATAATAAAGGCAATCCTAGAACATATAATAATTATTGGAGTATACAGACCACCACAGTCAAGTGCTGATGACCTACAGGAATTCATACATTTCTTGCAAGTAACACAGCAGAGAAGAATAGTATTAGTTGGGGGCTTAAATTTACCAGAAACAGACTGGAATAATATTGTTAGGAAATTACTCACAATGTATGTTCAAGAACAATTGCCTCATCTTGTAAAAAAAAAAAAAAAAAAAAAAAAAAAACTACAAGGGAACGAAACATTGCTTGTGTTCCTAAGAAAAATTACTTTAACTTCATGTCAAGTTTTAACACCATTGATATGCAGTGATCATGGGTTATAAAGGTTAATTTGTTGCTAGAAAATTCTGCCAAACTGAAATCGAAACCAATGCATAGAAGACTAATTACAAATTATATGGAAGCAAAACGTCACTGTGTAAAACTAATTGGAGTGACATATTCAGTAGAAAAACTGCAGAAGGAGCGTGGAAAGTCTTGAAAGAAAAACGGAGTTAAAAAATAAAAAATATTTAGCATCAGGATCTAGGCATGTAATGACAGGGGGTATATTTCCATAAAACAAGATACCTGATTAAGATGAGAGACAAACACATTTAAGAAATGGAAAACCAGTAGAATTACAACTTTGAAAAACAAATTAAGCACAAGTGTGCGACGAGATCAAGAAAAAAATGAAGAAAATTAATATAAAGATATTGAGCATGATACAAAACCATTTTACCGATACATAAGATATGGAAGGAATAAAGACATACAGATCGAACGACAGTGTATAGATTCTAAAATGTATTCTCAGACGCAACAGCTTATAGACATATTGACAAAATCTTATGCAAAATAGCTTGGCTCCGGAAAGCAGGTGATAAGTTGTTCTAGTCATTCCAGGTAACCTCAGATGACACTGAAATCAAATTAGACTATATTGAAAAAGAGCTATGCAAACTAGATCCAAACAAAGCACAAAGAAGAAATGGAGTAAGTAATAATGACCTGGGAACTCTTCAGCAAGAACTTACTGTACCATTATATCTATTTTTACTAGGTAAAGACCTAGCGTTTCGAGACTATAGCCAAACTGTCCACTTATGCTGTGCTGATGAGGTCATAAGCAGGCCAAAACGTGCATATCCACAACTAGTGGCATTTGGCCTTGTTGGCCCGAATCTGTCCATAAAGACTTAAAAAGGACAAAGTAAAAAGTCATGGACATTCAGAAGTCATAAAGGTGAAACACTTTATGTCCTTAAGGGGTCATTTGCATATATCCCTAAGGTATCACACAGTGAAAAACTCTAGCTTGGTTAAGTTTTTCTTGTAGTTTTTATTATTTTCTAGGTCGTATAAATATGGGGAGATTCCTCAAGACTGGAGACGTGTTTATTAAACTTGTCTTTAGGGGGAAGGGTTGTAGGATAAACCCAGAGTCATACAGACCCTTAAGTCTATGTTCATGCTGTGAAAAAATAATGGAGAAGGCAATATTGGATAAGTTACTGTAAGAAGTGGAAAGGATGGGACTTGAAACCATAAATCAGCATGCATATATTGAAAATACATCTATTATCACCTATAACATAATGTTCTATAACAAAATAACAGCTATAAATGAAAAATTGTGCTGTGGTGTAATTTATATATACTTAGCTTCAGCATTTGACAGGGTCATACACAAAATACTGATCAATAAATTAGAACAACTAGGCATTGGTGTACTCTTGATAAGATGGATAGCTGCATGGGTTACAAAAATAGGACATGTCAAGTATGCAACAACTGGACATGTGAAATTCTTGGTTACAGTCAGGATATCCCACAGGGCTCTGTTCTAGACCTATATTTATTTAGATTGTATCTTTCAGACATATCTTTTTCATCTGAGGTGTTCTACAGTCTTTATGCAGATGACTTAAAATCGAGTAAACCGATGTTACAGATAGGGAGTGTCTGCAAAAGAACTTGGCTAAATTGACCAATTGGGCACAGGAGAATAATATGCTGATCCATATATCAAAAACTTAGCATATGAGATTTGGGAGGCAAACTGAAAGGTGAATATTTAATACAGCACACAATGATTGAAACTGCAGATTCATTTAAAGACCTGGGTAGATGGATAGATCCAGCTTTGATTTTTTTGAATCATATCAACAAATTGGTTAATGATTGTTATATTACTATAGGTCTAGGAAATCAGAAATTATGAAATCATTGTTTTTTTTTAATTATAGTGGACACAAACTTGAGTACGGAACAAAAATATGTAAACCTTATAAGAAAACAAGTATGAGTAATAATCTAGAAAGAGTATTGCGGAAATATACCAAGGGCATCCTTGGATGTGAAATTTTAGTCTTTAATAACTTAAATTATCTGAACTTGTACGTTGTCTCATATATATGTTTAAAAGGAAATCTTATTCAGATATATAGGGCATTTGGAGACAACTACCTCTGGGAATGTTTAGAGCTATCAAAAATAGTACAGAATCATCAGACAGCCTATGTAGAAGATTCTATAGGAATGAGAAGTGTACTAATTGGTTCTTTGAGAGAGCAGCTGATACACGGAACAGACTACCAAATTACATTAAAGCAAGCAGTAAAAATCACCAACCGGTCCGGCAGCCCAAAAACCAATCTGCTTGCTGCCAGCTCACAGAAAAAACAGCTAGTCCAAAGAGCAAGTTGTAAAAAGTCAAAACAGCTTTATTGCACAAGCCAAATGTTGAGCGCTTTCACTCGCACAACAGCGAGTTTCATCAGAACAATTATGCATAAAAAGTCAATTGACTAAATAATAAAAAAGGCGCCAATACACCACTAATCAAACTAACAAAATGCTAGTGCCTAATTGAATAATGACCTAATGCAGATCACAGCAATGCCACAATATGAAATTTTAAATTAAAAATACTGTGTTACATACATCTCAGTTGATGTTAAAATAAAAAACATAAAATGCAATATTATTCATTCCAACATTAGTAATGGTTTTATAGTCATACTGTCATTTAACCCGGGCTCTGTGGTGGCATCGGTAAAAATCTGCCACCATAGCTCTCTGTAAGCCAGATAATTTTTGAGATTTCCACCTCTGGGATTGCATCTGACAGTTTCTAATATACCAAATTTGAAGGAGTGTTCAGGCCTGAGGTTTAGAATATGTCTACATAGGGCATTCTTAGTGTCTAACTTTCTAATAGAGTACAAATGGGAGTATATCCTCTGCCTTAATTGCCTCTCAGTCTTCCCTATGTAGAAGTACTGACAGGCTGAACAGATAGCAATGTAAACTACCATAGTTGATCTGCAATTGCCTATTGAAAAATAAATTACTGAATTACATATATTATTAAGACTAACACTGTTAGACTCCAGTATATAACTGCACTGATTGCATGTGCCACATTTAGTAGTATGAGACTTGTCCAAATATTTAGGTGTACTTACATTCTCAAAAAAACTTTTGAGATTTTTACCCATTTTTCCAACAAACAAAGGTTCATGTCCCACAATATTACCCACATCCTGTGTAGATGATAAAATGTACCAGTTTCTCCGTACTATATTTTTCAGCGTGTGGCTAAAGGGATTATGTTCAACTATTAAAGCCTTATTAAAACAGTTGGTAGGTAGCGTACTCTGTCCAATAGCAGTGAATGAAACAAGGTCATCAGTGCACGGGCCTGTAGTCATCCCCAAAAGTGGGGAAAATTTTGTCCCCCTTAGACCCAGAACGTATGAATAAACATCCTTCAACATACCAGGGTCATATCCCCTCTCTATGAAGAGACTAGTCATATAGTTCAATTCGTGAATTGTATCTTGGTATCTAGAAGTCATTCGTATAGCCCTAATGCACTGACCCTTGAAAATATTTCTTTTGAGTTTGTATGGGTGATAACTATTGTAGTCCAAATAAGAATTGGAAAATGTAGCTTTCCTATAAACTGAAGATTTGAAGCCTTCATCATCAATAGAAATATACGTATCTAGATAAGGGACACCACAAGTACTACAAGTATAAGTAAACCTGAGAAAATCACAGCTGTTATTAATGTACCCCATAAATGACTCAAAAGTACTGCTGTTACCTTTCCATAAGATGTAGATGTCATCAAGATAGCGGGAATAATACAGTACATTGTCATAAAGTGCATTATTGAAAATATAATTCTCCTCCCAATCAAGCATTACCAAATTGGCGAAGATGGGTGCACAAGCAGCACCCATCGCAACGCCTTTTGTTTGCCAAAAAATTTCTCCCTCGAAGTAAATGTAATTGTATTCCAGGACAATACTCATAAGTTCAACCAAAATGGAAATTTTGTCCCAACTAAATTCAGTATGTTTTCTCAGACTCCTAGTAAAGGCCTCTAAGCCATCCTCTATAGGGATACTACTAAACAAGTCAATTACATCTATGGAGCAAAATAGTAAATTGTTAGTATCAATATGAATAGGGAAATTTTTCAAAAATTCCCAAGAGTCTTTGACAAGGTGCTTGACCTTGTCATATATAAATTTTAACATAGTATCAATAACTACTCCAATAGGGAACGTTTTGGCTTTACTTCCAGAAATTATTGGTCTTCGAGGGGGATTGAGATGGTCCTTATGCACCTTCGGAATACCTACAATGGTGGCTAACACTGGAAATTCAACTGCCATAAAATTATATTGTTCTTCTGTTATTCTTTGTTCTAACATGTATTCTTCCAAGAACATGTCAATTCTACGATACATAATATTCAATTCATTTACAGAAGCCTCTGTATAATTGCCAGACAAATGAAGTATGTTGTTCATTTTAGAACTATAGGTCAAGGTGTCAAAAATGACAATCCCTCCACCCTTGTCTGGCTTCATAATTCTGTGACTGTGATCTAAACATAGATCTCTAAGAATCAGGGCTTCTTCCTCAGTCAAATTAGAAAAGGCCTTGCATTTCTTTTTGTGACCTGTAGTCTTATTGAGTTACAGATAGGGAGTGTCTGCAAAAGAACTTGGCTAAATTGACCAATTGGGCACAGGAGAATAATATGCTGATCCATATATCAAAAACTTAGCATATGAGATTTGGGAGGCAAACTGAAAGGTGAATATTTAATACAGCACACAATGATTGAAACTGCAGATTCATTTAAAGACCTGGGTAGATGGATAGATCCAGCTTTGATTTTTTTGAATCATATCAACAAATTGGTTAATGATTGTTATATTACTATAGGTCTAGGAAATCAGAAATTATGAAATCATTGTTTTTTTTAATTATAGTGGACACAAACTTGAGTATGGATATGTAAACCTTATAAGAAAACAAGTATGAGTAATAATCTAGAAAGAGTATTGCGGAAATATACCAAGGGCATCCTTGGATGTGAAATTTTAGTCTTTAATAACTTAAATTATCTGAACTTGTACGTTGTCTCATATATATGTTTAAAAGGAAATCTTATTCAGGTATATAGGGCATTTGGAGACAACTACCTCTGGGAATGTTTAGAGCTATCAAAAATAGTACAGAATCATCAGACAGCCTATGTAGAAGATTCTATAGGAATGAGAAGTGTACTAATTGGTTCTTTGAGAGAGCAGCTGATACACGGAACAGACTACCAAATTACATTAAAGCAAGCAGTGGTTTAGATATTTTTAAGAACAGTCTGGAAAGTTACTATGGGAACTATTTTAGTACATTGGAAGGCTAGAAGGTCATTAATGCCAGTGCATAAAATATTTGTATGTATGTAAGTGGTGGAGATGCGAGTAGTAGTCGCTAGGTTAGGAAAGTTAATAAAGACCTTTAAAGAATGGACGAGCTGTGCATCAACACCCTGACTGGAGAACAAACATTCTCCAGCAGGGTGTTAATCTACAGGTAATGTCCACTGAAAAATGAGTCTGCCACTTCACAGCAGCGTATAAGTTTCAGTGGAGCTCAGATTTAAAGTAACCTAATGGCTCCTATTATTTTATGCTCACTAACCAGCACTTTTGTTGTTTAGCAAGTGCAAAAAATAAATACAAAAAAAAAATTATATATATATATATATATATATATATATATATATATATATATATATATATATATGAGTGTGTGTGTGTGTGTGCGCGCGCGCATGTATGTGAGTGTGTGTCCATGAAAATGAGAGTTTGAGCAATCTAGCCATTATTTTACAATCACTAAGCAGCGCCTTTGCAGTTTAGCAAGTGTAAAATTAAAAGAAGCATAAAAAGAAAGAAAAGTGTGTGTGTGTGTGTGTGTGTGTGTGTGTGTGTGTGTGTGTGTGTGTGTGTGTGTGTGTGTGTGTGAAGAGTGAGATTAATTGACCACTAGCAGCAGTTAAGAGGTTTGCATACCTCTCAAACTTGGTGTAAAAAATTTGGATAAAGACTAAAATAAAGGGGAAATAAATGCTGAAAAATAGGAACAGATTTTAAATACTGTTCTTATGAAATTACAAGTTACTTCAATAACAGGTTTTGTGTTAGCATGCATTTTCTGAAGCTCAAATGGTGCCTGTGTGTGAGACAGAGTCAGTGAGATCGATCGACCAGTGGTAGCAGCAGTTAAGTGGTTTGCAGAGCTCTCAAAATCTTAGACTTCTCCATAAAGCCTAAAATAAAGAGGACCAAAGTCTTAAAAGTAGAAACAGATTTTAAATATTGATCTAATAAAATTAAAAGTTGTTTCAATAATAGGATTTCTGTTAGCATACATTTTCTGAAGGAACGAAAAGTCTGAAACTCAAATATATGTCATTATTTATTGACTTCAATCCCCGATGATTGGCAACAAACCACACATTTTGGGAGTAATGGACCAAAAAATAAAATATCCTGATATTTTTTGAAAATGTTATATTTTGGATGTACAACACTTCCTCCAAACACCATTTACATATAATTTAGCAATTCTGAAGCATTAGGCAGAACTATTTTAAATCAAAAATATATAAAAAAACAAACAGCAAAGTAAAAACACAATAATTTTACAGCCAACCCATTTTAAGTGCAATAATGCCCCCCAGGGCTCCAATGGCTAGTAGGGTGCAGTCTGAGAGAATGAGGCTGTAGGGATTGACCAGATCTGACTAGGATTCTTAGGTTATAGGTTTCAGTGGCAGTAAAAAGTTTGGAAGAAAGAGGGGAGGAGGTGACTATTTTGAAGAGTATGGGACCGAGAAGATTTGATCTAGCTTGTACTAGAATCCACTTATCTTCTGAATGTGTAATGCAGGGGTGTTCATTCCATCGTGAGCTAGCAATGAATTGATATTTTACTGGAGAGGGTTTGAAGGGTGGCATTGTTCTTGATAGAGCCCGATGCAAACACAGAGAGACCACAATCAAGTTGAGCATGGAGGATGCCTTTTCCTATAGCACCCCTTGCTGGATAGGCTGTTGATATTGGTTCTCAACTTTTCTCTGTGCTCTGTTTGGTGACTGGTCTATCTAGATCACCAAGTATCTAAAGGAGGTGCCGATTTCAATGGGATTTGATGCATGTGAAGGTGACTTGAGTCCAGGAAAGCTACAGCACTGCAGCAATGGCTAAAAATATGGAAATGTTAGCTGAAATAGTGAATGCAGAAGTAAGGGTCTATATTACAATGTCAAACTAAAATAAGTTTGAACGTTGTAATATCAAACCCTAAAGTTCGAAAGTTGAAAATAGCGAACCACGGCACATTAACTTTTTTCCCAGGGAAAAAAATCAGTGGGCCATTTTCGGGCCTTTGCTATTTCCTCCACTGTGGTGTGATCTCAGAGTTGGTATATTTAAGTAGGGGGTGTGGGGGGCACAGGCCCCCATGTTGGGGGATGTGGGGGGTGAAGCCCCCCACTTAAGTTTAGGTTTAAGGTTACTTTTTTTTTTTTTCGTCACGGAACAGTGATTCTTTTCCCTGAGAAAAAAAATCGCTGTTCTGTGGTTTCAGGTTTAGAACATAATGGTCCGATATTACAACATTCAAACTTTTGTAAGTTCGACATTGTGATATAGACCCCAGAAGAAATGCGTGGTGATCATACTGAAAAAGAAGGCCAGCCACCACAACTCTTTTTTTTCTTAATGATAAAAAGAGTCGACTGAATGTCGAGAATATAAGAAGAAATTTGGAAGTAACATCTGATCTGTAGCTCATATCAGGATTGTTGGTGAAGTACATAAAAGGTCTTGAATTTGCTTGAAGTTGACAACATCGAGTTTTCAATGCCCAACACCTTGTCATGCTGTCTCTTCAGCAGCAGGTAGTTTAAGTGCAAAGTAAGATGGAAAATTTAGGTGGTCATGTGGAGCATGTGCAAGATCTGGTGGTCATAACATACCACATTAACACTGGGAGTACTGGCAACGAGACCAGAAGATGACATGCAACCGCAATATGAAAGACACCAGCAGAAAAAGCACAAAAAATATGTTCAGTTGTCTCACCAGCTCAATTAAAATCAATAGGTTTAGCGCTTTCACACGGAACACCCCCAGGCTTCTTCAGAACAATTTTAACATGTGTTAACATTTTTATACACTGCTCCAGCCAATCCCAACAAATTAACATTTCCCACCCCCAAAACATTTAACCCTTTGTAAACTAAACATTTTTTTAAAAACAAATAAACTCAGCTAAACATTCAATAACAATAGTTCTATAAAACTTTACATATTCTCTTAAAAACACTTATGTAGTAAATACTGTCATTTAGAGCTTTGCCGCTCTCAACTTTAAAACACTGTTTATACTGATATACTCATTAAGACCAGGATATTTTGTTGCATTTAACTTGATTTGCCAGAATAGTTTTTTTATATTCTAATCTAGCTTCCCAGTTGCCTCCCCTAAGATCCTGTGTTACCTGTTCCAAGACATAAAGCTTATATTTACAGTTTGGACAGCAGAGCTCTAAATGACAGTTATTGTTGAAAATTGTTATTGAATGTTTAGCTGAGTTTGTTTTTAAACAATGTTTAGTTTACAAAGTGTTAAATATTTTGGGGGGAAATGTTAATTTGTTGGGATTGGCTGGAGCAGTGAATAAAAATGTTAACAACACATGTTAAAATTGTTCTGAAGAAGCCTGGGGGTGTTCCGGGTGAGAGCGCTAAACCTATTGATTTTAACTGAGTTGTTGAGACAACTGAATAAATATTTTGTGCTTTTTCTGCTGGTGCATTTCTTGATCCACTTGTATTAACCCCAATATCTTAGTTATCAAAGAATCTTAGCTCAAACCTCACATGTTAGACAAGGAAATACTACTGCCTGAATACATCATACAAGCCAAGAGACCCATTTTAAAAAGCAGGAGGTATATGCATCCTATACTTTAATCAAGTACATGCAACCATCTCTTCCACTCAAACTCCATCATTAAACAATGCAGAGTTCTTCTCAGCCAACACACAAACACTCAACTTATTTTACTCACTGTATATATTCCTTCCCAAGCTCTAACCTCTGGAAATAATATACTAGAGGACATACTATCTTAGATTTCACTAAACATTAAGCAAATAAACTTTAATACTAGGCGATACTAATACACACTGGCCAAACCCAAACCTTCACCCACTGCTCACTGCTAATATTAACCTTTCTAGCTCTACCCAACTAATCACCAGTAGTACCAGAGGAGATAAAACCACTGGAAAAGAAAGCATAACTGACTGGATCCTTATATCCACGATTCTGTCCTCCGGCACTCTTTCCATCTCCCTGAGTGACTATAATCCCATTTTTGTTATATGGAGAAAACATAAAAATCTCAAAATACACTTTTAAATGGGTAAAAAAAGACTTCAACCCTGACATATTCAATAACTTATTTCAAGCAGAAAACTGGCATCCACTAAAAGCCCTTCTTCTACATGAAGCGGTCCAGCACTTTAACAACACATTTGTCACAGTGCCAAATTATATCACCACAATCCGCTGAAAAACAGGCAAAGCAAATACCCCACCTTGGATGACAGCACACATCAAACAACTTATGACAAACAGGAACAAATCTTGGAGACAACGGAAAACATCCCCAAAAACAGCACTCTGGGCAAATCTATAATACAATCAGAAACCAAGTGAATACCACCATAAAAATCACAAAACAATACTACTTTCCTGAACAATTTCAACAACTGCAATCCCAAACAATGCTGGTCTTACATTAATAAACTTCTCGACTCTGCAACAATGCACACTTGTCTCCACCAAGTACCTCTCTGATCCCCCACAGACACATTCCAGATACATTCTATTAATGTATCAAGCACTAAAAAGATACCACGTTAACTAAAGCCAACCTCCCTAACCCCCAGGTCTTCTTCCCACTGCCTACCTAAAAAAAAAAAATCACAGCTAACATCATTGCCTACCCAGCTGCAATATCTGAAGATACATTTCAGAGCTTTATGTCCCCAATATCTGGAAAAAAAATCCTATATCACATAATTTCATCACACAAACATCTCACATTTTAGACCTACAGTCATCCAATCATCCCTCTCAAAAATACTTAAGATGTATTCATAACCAATTACTACAATACCAATAACAACCTACTGTCACCCACCGTACCTGGCATCAGGCCAGGGTACAGCACTAACATGGCAATATTATCTTTCAAAAACTGTATTGCACACACAAAAAACAAAAACTTGCACTACTATTCTTGATACTGTATCTCATACTTTAAGGCTTTTGATACAGTATCTCACACTCTACTCCAAGGCTTTTGATACAGGATCTCACACTCTACTCCAAGGCTTTTGATACAGGATCTCACACTCTACTCCAAGGCTTTTGATACAGGATCTCACATTCTACTCCAAGGCTTTTGATACAGGATCTCACATTCTACTCCAAGGCTTTTGATACAGGATCTCACACTCTACTCCAAGGCTTTTGATACAGGATCTCACACTCTACTCCAAGGCTTTTGATACAGGATCTCACACTCTACTCCAAGGCTTTTGATACTGTATCACATACTTTACCACAAGGCTTTTAATAATTTACCTCACACACTACTCCAAGGCTTTTGATACTGTATCTCGTACTTTACCACATGGCTTTTGATACAGTATCTAAAGCCTTGCAGTATAGTATTGATACAGTATCTCGTATTTTACTCCTTCACTGATTAGCCAGAATGGAACTCTGTCATAAAACTCTTACATGGTTTAAAAGCTACCTGTCAGACACACAGTCAAATGGTGACAAACCTTCTCAAACGTTCTATCTACCAATATTGGAGCTGCACGGGCATCTATGTTAGGACCCATTCTCTTCAGCATCTTTACCAGTGATATGTATACTGCACTACCTACAGAAACTTTAATTCAGTATGATGACGACTCTGCAATAATCTGCTCAGCTAACGCCTTGCAACATCTGCAACACATAACTTTGGAAAATCTCCTTACAGTTGAAAAATGGATCGGATTCACAACTAATTTCAGTGCTAACAAAACCAAATTACTACTTTTCAGTTCAGGTGAAATTAATATCAGGTGTACTAACAATGCACTAATTGAAAAAAGTTATCTATACCAGGCTTCTTAGAGTTATTATTGATAATAAACTCCATTTCATTAAACACATCGACTATTTAAACAACTCAAACTTTTCTATAACCAAATAGTCTATACATTTTAACATTCCAAAGACCAATCTAAACAAACGTTAATCTACTTACAATAACAATGTTGCAATGTTAGAGGTAGGCCAAGGACTTCAAATGAGATCACTGAAGGCCATTCTCCAAAAAGAATATCTCCAAACAATAAGTCCAAATTCTTTTTAAAACTTTCTGGCCTCTGTACCTGTCTAATCTCAGAAAGCAACATATTCCACCTACTTCTAGCTCAAAAAAATTAAACTAAATTTCAATCCAAATATGTTTTCAAAACCTCTAACTAAATATTTTATAAATTCTAGTAAATTTACCATGCGTTAAGAACACAGTTCCCAATGTACTCTCCATTTCTTCATTATTCATGCATTTAAATCAGGACCATCGCCTCTGTACTGCCTAAAAATACTAAATATAATTTCAGTCAGTTTAGCCTTTCTAGACAAATACATTTCTTAAACTTTGGATTCATAGGTTTATTGCTAAGTACTAGGCTGGCTGCCCTTGTGGGCCATTTTAGGTCTAGACAATTTTCCTTTCATTGGTGAGAATGAAACTTGCTTGTTTTTAAATAAACACTCTTTTACTTTTTATTTTTTTAATGTTTTCACATATCAAACAACACTTAAAAAACCCCTTTAGGCAAATCTATAATACAATCAGAAACCTAATGAACACCACCATAAAAATCACAAAACAACACTACTTTCACAAACTCCAAACTCCGACTTCAAGAAATGAGAACTCAAAAAAGACACACAGCTGGCAAGGTAACAGGCAAAAGAAATCGGGCACTAGACTTAGTGCTTTGGTTCCTTTTTAATAAAAACAGAACATCAGAAATAACCACAAAACCACACCACTCAATTAAATACTAAAGTAAAAAAATCAATGACTTAAAACACCCAATAACGTCACGTGACAAATTAATTAATTAAAATGACTTTGTTGCTTAAAGAAAATGGACTTAATTCATATTTTACATATAGAATACATATAAAAAAAATTCTATATATCTGTATATATATATATATATATATATATATATATATATATATATATATATATATATATATGAATCTGTAAATTATAAACCCTAAGTTTATTTAATGAAAAATACTTAATAAAATCTAACTATAATCTATGCAATTGCAAAAAAACATTTTATATGTATACTCTCATTGAGACCAGGTGCTTGATCGGCTACCAACATCATTTGCCACAAACTTTCTCTACATTCTAGTAAAGTTTTATAGTCTCCACAAAACATGTCAAGAGTTCGCTTTTCTAAAACAAAAAAGGAAAACTTTTTGAAGTTGTTGCACGCCATAGCATGACGAGCTAGAGCGTTAGTGGAGTCCATTTTCTTGATGGCCAAAACATGTTCGTAAATCCTTTTGTTTAAAGCTCTAATAATTTTTCCCCACATAAAAATGGCCACAGGAATTACAAAATGCACAATAAACAACATTAATAGTGTCAGAAGTGCAATAATCTCTCGCCCAAACAATTTTATCAACATGCTTAAACTCTACAGAGGAAGAGTTTATAACATACTGACACTGCCTGCAGTGTCCACATGAAAAAGTACCTAAAATTCGTGGTCTAACCGGCAAACCAGTTCTCGTTCTACTTTCTGGAATTGTTTTAATGTTGACAATTCTTTTGTAAGCGAATAAAGGTATCTCACCTATAGCTCTGGCCAAATCAGGGTTCCCTAAAATAATTTTCCAATTGTCAGAGATTATAGCCTTGATCATACCCATTTCATTAGTTATAGGAATGGGAAATGCCAAGCTGTACTTATTAAACTATGAAGTGTCCCCACATGGAGATTGTACTGAGCTCCTGGTCTTTAGTCTCTGAATTGACAAAATGGGACTTGCTGAACTGTTTCTCAGGGTGGTAGCTTTGTTAGCAAATCTTTTTAACCAAGTGTAGTCATACCCCATCTGAACAAAAAAATGACAGAGTTTCTCAATGTCTGTCTTTCATCCTGTCTATCCTTACGTCTTGCAAACTTAACATTTTTATCAATTACGTTGTTCATGTTCTCATACTGTTGCAAAATTTGCAGCAAGAGTAACAAGAGAACCCACCACTGCAAAGCCATCCAAAGAATAAAGTGGTAAGAACTGCAAAACTAGTTGATACTTGAACATCTAAAACTGTTCACAAAATATTATACAAACTTATGCTATACCCTGCAATTTGTCATCTGGTTAACAGTTATAATCTTTTTAGAAGGCTTGGGTCACAAGCTCAGAGCTTCCTACAATTAGACCAAACTAATAAATTACATAGTGACTCCCTATATAGTGTCCATGTTGCAAAACTGTGGACCAATTTTATCTCATATCTATCAGAGTTGAAATTACACCAGACATTTTCTTTGAACAACTAAAACAACATCTGGTCTCCAAATGGATATGCCACTTTATCTAACCAAACTATCAACTTACATAGTCACTACACTCCCACAGCTTTCTATTTCTACAAACACATCCCTTCCCATCTTAAAACACATACCCATCTCTATGTTATCCTACACTCCTACATTTTACCTCTCCCCCCACCTCACACTTAATCTGCAATTCCTTTTCATCTCACTCTACCATTTAAGTCTGTTCCTTCTGATACTCTCATTTTCCCCCATTTTTTCTTTTCTCTCCACTCCTGTCACACCTCTTCATCTCTTTTACAATTGAATTCACAATTCCACTATACCCTGCCAAGATACTGAACCAAAGTGCATGTTCAGTAATTTCTGCTTATAGACTTAACTCTCTGAGATGAACTACATTGTTTTGCTTGTTTTTTGAATGTTATATTTGCCATACAACTCTATTTCAGTTTTAAATGTAAGATTTTGAAGCTTAAATTTTATTCAAATGAACTATCCCAGTTAAGAAAAAGAAAGGAATAAATAAATAAATACAAATATGAAAAAAATGAATAATATAGGATAAAACTCTTAAGAAAAAAAATCTCCCACTGGCTACAGTACTAGCAAAAGCAGTGCAACTATAATTCATGAATTTTGTGTCTTGAGACACTGGCGAGGATAACTTCCATATCAGAAAAGCATTCTACAGATTTTGGTGCAGTTCTTCTCTACAAACAAGGAGGAGCAAGCACTGTGGCAGTTATGACAGTCAGGAAGGAAATTCCTAGTACTGGGTTGAATACAGCATGTGGACCATAATTATTCAGATGCAAATTTTCAGCAGAGGCTGCAGTTTTTGGATACTATCACACAGTGCAAGAGACACAGATTAAAACTAGTTGACTGTCATCTGATGTTTATTCAGCACAGAGAGTCTTGGTGTTTACAAACACTGAGGAAGAAATATCAAATATATAGAAAGATAATAGACAACCTATCACAAGGATCATAAGATGCCTAACCATATATACCTTTAAATAGACAAACTTAAATGTTCTGGCCACTCTTTTAAAGCAAATAATAGTGCTCACCTCCCAAATCAAGCACAAGCATACATGATAACTCTCTTGTAAATTTGTGTCTATCAATCCAATGAACAAGATTATCCTTAAAGTAGCCACAGTAGTTCTTTGCTTGACCTTTAGTCGTAATTTATTCCATAGGCTAGCAATAAGTTGATTTTGGAATTTGTCTCTTCAGTGAGTGTTGCTTATTTTTTATAAATGTAGATCCTTAGTGCAAGTGTCTGTAGAGACACTGGTTTTGCAAAGAAACAAAGTCAAACAGGACTGGGTCTCTCAAGGCTTGAAAAGCAAGGCATAGGTCACCTCTCTGATCACCACCTGCAGGCTGAGTATAGCTAGAGCTGTGATAATCTACTGTGGTAGCGAAGGTTATGAGACCTTTAATTTTCTTGGTTAGAAATCTGTCAAGCCTTTGCAGTTGGAGTACATGCTGGATTTGCACATACCAAAGGGGAGCACTGTATTCAATGATGGCTCTTGATTAAGGGAAACTACAGTGGTGGATGACTTCTTTGGATCTTGAAGATATTCCCTTTTTAATTAGCTAGGCCAAATATAATGATTTCCTGACGAATGGTGGAAAAACATTATGATAGTATGAGACACAGTTATCCACATAAATAACTCGGTCTCTTGTAACTATATCTGTCTAAAGAGGAGTATCATTTAAAACATATGAGATAGGAGAAAATTTTCTGCCAAACTCTACTATGCAACACATTTTTCATTTATTTTGAGGACATTTTTGTTACACCTTGTATGTGCATATTCCAACTCAGCTGGAGCTGTTTTGTAACAGCGCAAGAGCAGATAACACTGCACAGTTTGTAGTCATCAGTAAATTTGGTCAACCACACTTCTGGGACATAGACTTGGGTGTCTGGAAAATAAAGGCCAAACAGTGTAGACCTTAAAACTGATCTCTGCCACACTCCACTAGTTATCAGCTTAACATTCAGACAGGGAACTACAACTTAGATCTATTAGACAGACAATTTGCAATCCAGCAGACAATGTACGGGTTAACATTAAGCTTATCTAATTTTTCAATACCACCAGCATGTGGGACAGTGTCAAAAGCCTTGACCAGAGAAACAATAACAGTTTTTAAAGGAGAGAAGTAGAGGTGAAGCAGAAGTTAAACTTAAAACTGAACATATCTTCTTATGAATAAGAATATTTTTATTACAGTATATACAATATAGAGGATAATGATCATTTTTTATATTATTTTACCTATTTGTTGACCTAATAAGTCAAATGAGGAGACCCAGGAGTGCTGACTGGTTGTGATGAACTCGCACATGGAGGTGGAAGGAATCAAACCCTATACCCTGGGCACATAAAACCGATAAACATACCTCAAGAATGAACCTCTAGAGGTGAATCTGGCATTCATGTTAAGAACAAGTAAGAGATGATCAGTGACACCCAATCATAATACATTATAGTACATGGAGCAGATTATCACACACACACACACACACACACACACACACACACACACACACACACACACACACACACAGTGTAGGAGCATGAAGTGTTTTACCATCTTAAAAATGTTTTAAAAGCTGGTAAAATATGTAACATTGGCAGATGGCAAGCATAAATGAAGTGTCTCTCTAAAGAATGATTGGCTTTAAAAGCTGTCAGAAATATAGGGAACGAAAATTAAACAGTTTC